>NW_027212016.1:0-245251 GCF_036971445.1 Narcine bancroftii
AAGTATAGCCACTGATTGCAACAACATGGAGGCTCCAGGACAGACCCTCGGAGATGTTGACGCCCAGGAATTTGATGTTGTTGTCCCTCTCCACTACTGAGTCGTGTTCCCCGACTTCCTCCTGAAGTCCAAATCACCTCCTTAGTTTTGTTGACGTTGAGCGCAAGGTTAAACTATTCAACGAGCTGATCTATCTCCCTCCTGAATACCTTCTCATTGCAGTTTGTGATTAGGCTGACCCCTGTGATGTCATTAGCAAACTTGTAGATGGCATTGGAATTGAGCCTGGCCATAGTCATGGTTGTATATCGAATAGAGTAGTGGGCTAAGCATGCATCCTGGGTGCGCCTGTGTTCATAATCAGTGAGGAGGAGACATTGTTTCCAATTCGTACTGACTGTGGTCTTCTGATGAGAAAGTCAAGGATCCAGTTGCAGAGCGGTGTACAGAGGCCTAGAGTTTGTAGCTTCTTGACCAGCACTAAGGGAATAAAGGTATTGAAGGTCAAGCTGTAGTCGATGGTTACTTATGTATGTTGCTGTTTTCGAAGTGTTCTAGAGCTGAGTGGAGAGCCAGCGATATTGCATCTGCTGTGGAGTGATTGTGGCAATAGGTAAATTGCAGTGGGTCCAGGTCCTGATTCATGAAATGGAGTTGATTTTTTCCCCTTGCTATTTCTCTGCAGAGTTCACATCATTTATAATATTAAAAATAAATAACTGACCCAAATCATTTGCTTTGGAACAATCAGCTAGTATCAGAAAAAGAATGATGATGGCTTCCATGAGCATATCTGCAAAAGTGATTATTTGAATTTTTTTTCCAATGCATGCACATTTCCCTATTATGCTAAGATTATTTATGCCAGTTATTCATGACACAGGTATTCACAGGTTTGCAAAACTGTTCAATTTCTTTTAGCTTGCTCTTTCTTCCTGTAAATTTTGACCATTGCCACCTTGGACAACCCACTGGAGGATGGATCATACACACAGCTCAGTCATCAACAGAATAAAACTACTTTTGCAATATCTTTCTTTCCTTCTCTTCCCATCAAATTTGACACACAGCTAATGTTGTGCATCAGAGAAACAAAAAAACTGCAGATGTTGGAGTCTTTAGTAAGCAATGATAAAAATAAAAGACTCAATGGGTCAGGTAGCATCCATGGTGAGAAATGGTCAGTCAATGATTCCAGTTGGGACCTTTTCTCAAGACTGGTTCCTCAAGAAAAGTTGACTGGCCATTTCATTTTTCTCCATGGATGCTGCCTGACCCTGCTGAATCACTGCAGCTTCTCAACATGGTACAAAGTTGATTGTAGAAGTTAAGCAACAAAGTAATTTTACCAAATGATGATCTTCACATGGAGCTGGTAACTAAATACTACAAGCTATGACTGACACCACATTTAAGGGATTCAGTAATGTATGGTCTCTTTACTTTCGAATTAAGATTGCATTTTTAACAACTTCTTCCAAAGCTTTAATACTTCAATAAAACAGAGTACATTTGAAAAGGATGTTGCTCTTAAAAAATAGTGTAAATTATTTGAAAATATTTTTGGATTGGACTGCTTTCTTATTTCTAAACTTATAGCCTAACTGCTCACTTACCTCTTTTGGTGTAAAAGAGCAGTAAAAATCTGAAGAAAATCTTCAATGAAAGTCAAACTGCACTCCGATCTATACAACAGAGAAACAAAGTTGAATGGTGACCGTGGAAAGTATGCCTCAATTCCCTTTAAAAAACAACCAGTTTAGTTAACCTTTTATGTTAAATATATGTCCCATTTCCCAGTTTTCTTGCGAAGACAGTTTGGTGAAAAGCTTTATGAAGGGGGACTAAAATAATACAATTTACTTTCTTAAATAAGATTGCCAATCTTAAAAAAAAAAATCAACAACTATGCAACACTTCATTTTGTAGTGAACTTCAACATATTTGTTTCTGATAATTTGATGTCCCTCTGAAATCTCTAAAAAGATGAATGTAGACAATCATCTTGAAGCACCAAATTTATTTAAGGTTGTCAATCATTTTCAGGTCATCTTTGCTTGATGGAAATTATGAAAGATTTACTGAACATGTCTGCGTATAGGACAGAATTGAACCTTAAAACTGTCATTCCAAAAACAGTGGTGATCTTGTACGCCAAGTTTAAAATCCAAACCTTAATATCCTATGGTTTAGAGCATCCCATATGATGATGGAGAACAGCATAAAACACTTGCATAACTCATACAGTCCTAACACTAAATATTTTCCACCTGAAACTTATGTTTGGATTAATAGTAATGTTATATTAAAACAATTAAAATGTATTATAAACCTGCCTAAGATACCTTAAAATAACAGCTCAGCAAGCAAAGCGAACAGTCACCATTGCACACTGGCCAATTCTCAAGAAGCATGTAAAAGCAGTGATGTCACTGGTGTTTACATTATACCAGCTGGGAACATTTAATGCACATTTTAGTAGGGAATTGACAGTATTTTGCCATTGCTTGAAATTAATTTGAGAAGTTTTAAATAGCCAAGATTGTGTTGCTTATTAGAGGGCTTAACAGCATCACTCTCCTAACCAGTGGGATGGTTGTTAAAGGACTTGGGCCAGTAAGCTCTCAGTGATAAGTGCCAGACTTGGGCTAGTCTTATACAGCGAGTATAGCTCAAAACCTACATTTTAAGTGGAAATTCTGGTGTCATCTTATACACCGACATAAATATATATGTATTCTGCACTTAATGCTCAACAAAATGACATTTAGTTGCCATTCAAACTCATGCAAAATAATAAACTAACTGCCCATACCATTAACTGGAGAGACTTGCTAGAAAATGGATTTGTGTTGTAATAAGACAAATTTGAATTTGTTCTGATGTATCCCAGTTAAAAACCTGCTAAACGATTTCGAGTGAAGTAGAGACTCTGACATTTTTAAAATTTAGTTCAAAATAGACATTTTTGCAAAAATATTACCAACATCTTTTAACTTGAAAAGCACACTTGCCATAATAACTGAACAAAACTTTCAAAATACAAATGAGATTTGCTGCTTCCTTACCCATTTTCTAGTATAGGTTGAAGGCACATATAATTAATGATGTGATGAAAAGTTTCAATAATTTTCTTACTCGAATGTGAGAGTCTCCTCCACAAATCAATTTGAACACTAAAGAGAAAAAAAAGAATTTCAAATATTTAACACTTTGTCTGGCGATTGAGTGGAGGGAATAGAAAGAGGATGAAGAGCAAAAATACATAATAAAGCCATCTGGAGAAAGAAAAGAACTGCAGATGCTGGAATCTTGAGTGAGTCAAGAAAGACTGAAGCAGGTCAGGTAGAGACCAGCTGATCTCTCATCCATGGAGAGAAACAGTCAATGTTTTGGGTTGGACCCTTTGTTGAAACAAAAGTGAAAAGGAAAGATAGCAAGCACGAAAAAGGGATTGAGCAAAGAGCCAAGAGGTGATTGGCAGCCAGACAAATGAAGATGAGAAAGGTGGAGAGACAGACCACTGGGAGCAGGGTTTGAGAAGAGTAGAATGGGAGCAGTTAAGGGATAGCGGGAAACGTGGAACCAGATTGGGGTGGGGGATTCAAAGAAAAGAAAATGAAATAAAGCAAATCATAGTCAAAACAATTTATTTCTAATACAGGTACACGATCCTTTATCCAGAACCCTTGGGGGACAGAGTGTGAAGAATTTCAGATTTTTCCAGATTTCGGAAAGCCAGATTTAAGCCCACCCGAATTGTGCTGCCGTATCCATCCCCACCCCCTTCCAGTCACCCTGCCATCTCCCCCCAACCCCCTCACCCGCCCAACTCGCGCTGCCAGTCCCTCGCCCGCCTGACTCGCGCTGCCGGACTCTCACCCACCTGACTCGCGCTACCGGTCCCTCGCCCGCCCAACCTGTGCTACCAGCCTCCCGGCCACCCAACTCGCGCTGCCGGACCCCCCCCCTCCCCTCGCCCGCCTCTCGCACTGCTGCCTCTCTCCCCACTTGCTGGATTTTGGAGTTTCCCGCATTTTAGATGTCCAGATAAAGTATCATGTACCTGTATTCCCATTATCATACATTGAACTTGAATAACAAATTTGAGTCCATACTGTCAGCATTAACTTGTAATTAAGAGGCCAGCTTGAGTTATTTAAGCCAAGGAATCTGGATTTTTTTTCAGGGATGGTAAAATCAACTGAATATCCAGCATCCTGCTATTAAATATGAAATTTCTAAGTTAATTTGTCACTGAATTTCATAAAAATACATATGTAAGAAAATTTCATTCCTCTTAATGGAAACCGGAGGAGAATAATGGCTCAATGAAGTGTATACAAGGTGAGAGAAAAATTTTAAAATCAAAAGCCAAGAGATCAAAGCCGTCACCGAAAAAACTTACTTAGTTTCTTCAAATCGCCTCTTTTTAATTGTGTTTTCCAGTTCAGGAATAATTACTTCATAAAATGAAGCCAATCTACAAGAAACAAAGAATTGTCAAAAATATATTTCTACATGTATTCATTCTTAATTATTTATCACTTGCGTTAGAAAAAAAATACTTGTTGTTGGATGCCAATTATTATACTCTCTCCATAGAACATTTCAGCACAGAAAACAGGCTAATCTTGTCTGTGGCAAACTATTATTCTGCCTGGTCTCACTGACCTGGACCCAGTTCATAGCCCTCCATGCACCTCCTTTCCATGTACCTGTCCAAATTGTTCTTCAATGTAAACATTGAACCAGGATCCACCATTTCAGCTGGCAGCTTGTTCCACACTCCCAATACTCTCTGTGTGAAGAAGTTCCCCCTAATTTACCCCTGAACATTTCCCCTTTCACCTTTACCCCATGTCCTCTGGTTTGTACCTCACCTAACCCCAGTGGAAAAAGCCTACTTGCATTTACTCTATCTATACCCCTCATAATTTTGTATACCTCTATCAAATCTCCCCTCATTCTTCTACATTTCAGGGAATAAAGTCTTAACCTGTTTAACCTTTGGTAAAACGTGAATGTCTGCAAACACCAAGTTGAAGTAAAAACAAAATGCTGGAGAAACTCAGCAGGTCAAACAGTGTCCTTTATATAGCAAAGATATATAACCTCCATTTTGGGCTTGAGCAGGGAGTCTTGATGAAGGGCTCAAAGTCCAAACTATCAGTTAATGTATTCTTATCTTTGCTATATAAAGGACACTGTTTGACCTGCTGAGTTTCTCCACCATTGTGATTTTACTGTGTAACCTTTCCCTGTAACTCAGTTCCTGAAGTCCTGGCAACATTCAGCAAATCTTTTCGACTCTCATTCAATCTTATTGATATCTTTCCTGTAGTTAGATGATCAAAACTGCACACAATAATCCAAATTTGGCCCCACCAATATCCCAACTCAGATACTCAACACTTTGATTTATGAAGGTCATTCACTCTCTTTACAATTCTATCAACCTGTGATGCCACTTTCAGGGAATTATGTATCTGCATTCCCAGATCCCTCAGTTCTTCTGCCCTAGCATTTAACCTACAAGTCCTACCTTGGTTTGTCCTCACAAAATGCAAGAACTCATTCTTGTCTACATTAGTTTTCCATCTGTCATTTTTCAGCCCATTTTTCCAGCTGGTCCAGATCAATATTAACATCCAGGTCATTGATATAGATGACAAACAAGAATGGTTCCAGCACTGCTCCCTGAGGCACACCACGAGTCAGAGCCTCCAGTCGGAGAAGCAATCATCGTTATCATTGTCTGTTTTATACGTCACCACGAGTACCAAACGTCTGCACCTTTCTGACTAAGCTCCCATGTTGAACCTTGTTATATACCTGTAGAAATTCTTAGGATTTTCTTTTATATTGTATGCCAAAGCAACCTCGTGTCTTCTTTTAGCCCTCCTGATTTCTTTCTTAAGATTTTTCGTGAATTTATTTATACTCCAAGAGTACCTCATTTCCTCCTTGTTGCCTAGACCATCTATACTTCTCTCTCTTCTTCCGAACCAGATTCTCAATATCCCTTGAAAACCAAGGATCCCCATGCCTGTTTATTTTGCCTTGAATCCTGACAAGAACATACAAACCCTGAAAATTCATCTTTAAATGCCTTCCACTTACCGAACACATTCTTGCCAGAAAACAACTTGTCCCAATCCATGCTTTCTAGATTTTAATTTAAAGTTTAGACATGCAGCACAGTTACAGGCCATTTCAACTTACAAGTCCATGCCACCCAATTAACCTACTCCCCCAGTACATTTCAATCGGTGGGAGAAAACCCTCGCAAATACGGGAAGAACATACAAATTCCTGATGGACAGCGCAGGATACAAACCCTGGTCCCAATTGCTCGCACCTTAAAGACGTTGTGATAACTGCTACACCAACCATGCAGCCCTAGATCCTTTCTCGCTTCCTCAAAATTGGCCTTTTTGAGATTGGCCAGATTAGAATCTCAACCCGATGACCAGACCTATCCTTCTCCATATTTAACTTGAAACTAATGGCATTATGATCACTTGACCCAAAATGTTCCCCTACACCTACTTCTGTCATTAGTCCCGTCTTGTTCCCTATTAGGAGATCCAGTATTGCATTCCCTTTGGTTAGAACCTCTCTATATTGATTTAGGAAACTTTCCTAGCAAATTTGACAAACTCCAAGCCATCCAGCCCTTTTATAGTATGGAAGTCCCAGTCAATATGTGGAAAGTAAATATCCTCTACTGTCTGCTACCTCTACTCCTCTAATTCTCGCTATTGGGAAGTCTATAATATCAATCCATGAATGTGGTAGTACCTTTCCCGTTTCTCAGCTCCACCTATATAGCCTCAGTAGAAAAGCCTTCTGGTCTGTCCTGCCTGAGCACAACTGTGATATTCTTCCATTGAGCAATGCCACTTCTCCCTCCCCCACCCCCGTTCTATCGCATCTAAATCAACGGAAACCCGAAACATTGAGCTGCCCGTCCTGCAACCAAGTTTCACGAATGGTCCTTTTGAAATGCTGAAAGGGAAAGGGTGTCAGGTGATCACATCTCATGGGTGCATATTATGAAAATTCATTGAGATAGTGAGGTGGAGGACAAGGAGAACCCTACCTTTGCTTTGATGGAGAGGAGACGGGGCAAGACAAGTGCAAGAAATGGAACAGACTATCCAGAATGGGAACCAAGTTTAAGGAATGTCTGACAACTCAGAAGTAGCTGTGAAAATGTAGTCTCCCAAAATGATGTGATCTAACTGGAGAAAATGAAAATTGAATCTTTATAAAGGTGGGAGGAGGTTCATCACCTCCAGACATCAGCAATAATTAAAAGGCCTTCAGAGCCTTCTTTCAGACAGCATCAACACCATTTCCAATATTCCCTCTCTCTTGAACTACACTCTATTAGACATCTTTATTTGTCCTCTCCAATTTAAAACATTTCCTAAATTTGATGAAAGGTCATAAACCTCTAATATTAACCACAAGCTATTTATCCTATTTTCTGGGGTTTTTTTTTATTTCAGATTTCCAGCATCAGAAGTCTTTTGCTTTTTCTATGCATGAGTGTGTTGAATCAAATTAGGAATGTGATTATTCTTCATATCTCAATTAAATAGAATTCTAGTATAATCAAAGCATCAGACCAGAAAAATATTTTACAGAACACTTTCATACCTTTGTATAAAATCATGCTTCTGGAATGTCCTACTAGCTTCAGGGAAAATGTCCAAGAATGCAAATAAGGTTGTGCATGTATCACACAGATACAGCAAAATATCCTTGAACTCCTGCAAGACAAAGATTTTATCATGACATTATCCATCTGTGCAGTACAATAACATTACAATTAGCATGCAATTGTAACGATTCAAATCCACTGCTGTCTGTAAGGAGTTTGGATGTTCTCCCCATGACCATGTGGGGAGGTTCCTCTAGGTGCTCCAGTTTTCTTCCATGTTCCAAAAACATACAAATTAGTAAGTTAATTGGTCTCTTGGGCGTATCTAGGCAGCACAGACTCATGGGCTGGTAAGGCCTATTATTATGCTGTATCTCTAAATATTTTAAAATAGATGCAACCGACTTACTTACATTGCACACCAAATAAATATATATTTTCAGAATTATTATGTTTCCTGTCCCAGAATAAATTTAAGCAGATTGATACTTATAATGCGTGCAACTTGATTGTTACACAAAACAATGAGAAGTAATAATTCTGCTACTTTATCAATAATTCTAGAGAACAGCCCTCAAATTAAAACATTGACATCAGTTGTTATTGTAAGATTCATGTGGATACATCATTCACTTAAATATAGGAGATTAGTGCATCAACATGTAGCATATGGATAATACATGCCAGAAGAATTAAAGCAGCATTTATCTTAAAGAATGTTGCATGCTTTGGTCATAGAGTTAATGATTAGATGGAAAGATCTGATAAACTTTCATGTAGTCATTTGAAAAAAAGTTGATTAGATATTTGTGGATCATCTTCAATGCCAATAAAAAACAAAATTACAATTATTACAGAAACAATCTCACATTACATTTAGCAATAGATCTGTTATTGTTATCTGGGAATAGAGATACATAATTCCCTGAAAGTGGTGTCACAACTGGATAAGATTATAAAGAGAGCTTCTGGTATATTGGCCTTTATAAATCAAAATATTGAGTATAGAGGTTAGAATGTTATGGTAAGGTTGTATAAGACATTGGTGAGGCCAAATTTGGAGTACTGTGCAATTTTGGTCACCTAACTACAGTACAGGAAAGATATCAATAAGATAGAAAGAGTGCAGAGAAGATTTACTGAGATGTTTCCCAGACTTCAGGAAATGAGTTACAGGGAAAGATTAAACAGGTTAAGATTTTATTCCCTGGAGCGGGGTAGAATGAGGGGTGATTTGATAGAGGTATTTAAAATTATGAGGGAGATAGACAGAGTGAACGTAAACAGGTTTTTTCCACTGATGGTAGGTGAGATACAAACCAGAGGACATGGTTGAAGAATGAAGCGGGAACATGTTCACACAAAGAGTGGTGGGAGTGTGGAATGACCTGCCAGCTGAAGTGATGAATGTGTGATCAATTTTAACATTTAAGAAGAATTTGGACAGTTACTTGGATGGAAGAGATATGGAGAGCTATGGACTGGGTGCACGTCAGTCGCACTAGGCAAAAAAAGAAAATGGTTTGGCACAGATTAGAAGGGCCGAAGAGGCCTGTTTCTGTGCTGTAATGTTCTACGGTTCTATGGTAACTATATAAATCAGTATCATATTTCTGAGAATTTATTGGAAAATTAGCATTTTCAAATATAAACAGAAATGACCACCTATGTGGTAATTTAATGATAAAGACAAAGCCTGTAATGTAGTAAAGTGTGTTACTGCTTTAAATATTAACCAAAAATGTTAAAATTGTTAAATTCTTGTTCATTTTACATCAACTCCTATTTCAATAAAATACTTCTTGTTGCTAATTACAGTTATTCATCTTGGTTAAAATACAAATTACATTCAAGAGATTCTGGACCAAAAAATTGTTTTCATTTATAAAACAAATGCATGATTATTTGTTTTGAAAATCAATAATGTGAGCAATACCTGCAAAGGCATATCCATGGGTGAAATTTTGGTTTGACCATCAATCTTTTGAGGGCAATTGGAATGATTTTCCAATCTTAAGCCACACTTCTCACAGATACTACTGTATACCTTGTTGAGTAAATAAAAGGTTTAATAAATTGAAGATTAGTTCCAACCATTTTAACATTAAAAACTGTATAATGACACAGATCAAAATTAGTTTATCTTAGCATGTTATCTATTCTTAAGGAAGTGTGCAGTGTAATGGTGTGGAGTATTTCTGAGTGCTAGAAGTGTAATATTGCAGTCCCATAGTCAAATGTTCTGAGGCTTGGTTGGTCTGTACATATGGGAATTTAGGGAAATGAGGGGGGATCTTATTATTGAATATTGAAAGGCATGGACAGAGTAGATATAGAAGGTTGTTTCCCATGGTGGGAAAATCTAAGAGGGCACAACTTCATGATTGACTGTTCCCCACTAAGGACAGAGATGGGGAGTTTTTTTTTGGCCAAATGGTGGTAAATCTATGGAATTTGATGCTGCAGGCGATTAAGGAGGCCAGGTCATTGGGTGTAATTAAGGCAGAGATTGATAGGTTCTTCATTAGAGAAAGCATCAGAGGTTATGGGGAGAAGGCCAGGGAGTGGGACTGTGGGAAAATGGATCAGCTCAAGTTTAAATAGTGGGACAAACTCAATGGGATGAATAGCCTATTTCTGCCTCTTTGCCGTGTGATCTTATTGAGGCACCATCAATGACCACTCGCAGACACAAAGCAAGTAGTCAAAGGCTTTATTGATCAGAAAACCTTGGCATGCCTCTGCATGCTGCTGGCTCATGTCCAAGGTAGGTATGAGGGAGGAGACTAGGGGATCTTAGGGGGAGGAGCTACAGGTATGAAAGGCAGGCCAGTCAGCCCAGTCCAGCGAGGTCATGCCTGCAATACCTTATTGCACCACATTTATCGTGATGGTTAAGATCATATTACCTCCGCCTGGCAGATGTAGGCAGCCTCCAAGAACGCGGCGCGGGCTACACACTCTACTGGTCTGGCAAGCCTTCGGATGAACGACGCCTATCTGGTGTAGGCTTCATGGTCAAGAGCTTCATTGCCTCCAAACTCGAAAACCTTCCGACAGGCCTCTCGGACCGAATCATGTCCATGCGACTCCCACTTCAAAACAAGCGTCACATCACCCTCATCAGTGTCTATGCTCCAACCCTCCAGGCGGAACCAGCAGAAAAGAACAAGTTCTACATCGACCTGCGCAACCTCATCCAACGTACCCCTACAGCCGACAAGGTTGTCATCCTGGGCGACTTCAACTCTCGTGTCGGCAAAGACTCAGAAACCTGGCCAGGAATCCTGGGCAAGCATGGCGTCGGCAAGTGCAACGACAATGGGCGCCTCCTGTTGGAGCTCTGCGCAGAACAGCGGCTTGTCATTACAAACACCCTTTTTCAGCAGAGGGACAGCCTTAAGACCACCTGGATGCATCCCCGATCCAAACACTGGCACCTCCTGGACTACATCCTGGTGCGAGAAAGTGACTAACAAGATGTGCTCCACACCAGGGTCATGCCTAGCGCGGAATGCCACACTGACCACCGGCTGGTTCGCTGCAAGCTCAACCTTCACTTCAAGCCAAAGCCCAGGAACAATAAATCCCCAGAAAGAGGTTCAATGTTGGAAAACTGCAGTCAGACGAAGTGAGAGGAAACTTCCAGGCAAACCTCAAAGCAAAGCTCGACGTTGCAACCCGCCTCACGGACCCGTCCCCTGAAACCCTCTGGGATCAGTTGAAGACTACCATACTGCAATCCACTGAAGAGGTACTGGGCTTCTCCTCCAGGAAAAACAAGGACTGGTTTGACGAAAACAGCCAGGAAATCCAGGAGCTGCTGGCAAAGAAGCGAGCTGCCCACCAGGCTCACCTTACAAAGCCGTCCTGTCCAGAGAAGAAACAAGCCTTCCGTTGCGCATGCAGCCATCTTCAGCGCAAACTCCGGGAGATCCAAAATGAGTGGTGGACTAGCCTCGCCAAACGAACACAGCTCAGCGCGGACATTGGCGACTTCAGGGGTTTCTACGAGGCTCTAAAGGCTGTGTACGGCCCCTCACCCCAAGTCCAAAGCCCGCTGCGCAGCTCAGACGGCAAAGTCCTCCTCAGCGACAAGATCTCCATCCTCAACCGATGGTCAGAACACTTCCAATCTCTTTTCAGTGCCAACCGCTCAGTCCAAGATTCCGCCCTGCTCCAGCTCCCTCAACAGCCCCTAAGGCTAGAGCTGGATGAGGTTCCCACCCTGGATGAGGGTGACCCAACAAGGTCGGGTCAGATACAGCAATGAGCTCTCTGAACCCTTCTCCATTAACAATGGCGTGAAGCAAGGCTGTGTTCTCGCTCCAACCCTCTTTTCAATCTTCTTCAGCATGATGCTGAACCAAGCCATGAAAGACCCCAACAATGAAGACGCTGTTTACATCCGGTACCGCACGGATGGCAGTCTCTTCAATCTGAGGCGCCTGCAAGCTCACACCAAGACACAAGAGAAACTTGTCCGTGAACTACTCTTTGCAGATGATGCCGCTTTAGTTGCCCATTCAGAGCCAGCTCTTCAGCGCTTGACGTCCTGCTTTGCGGAAACTGCCAAAATGTTTGGCCTGGAAGTCAGCCTGAAGAAAACTGAGGTCCTCCATCAGCCAGCTCCCCACCATGACTACCAGCCCCCCCACATCTCCATCGGGCACACAAAACTCAAAACGGTCAACCAGTTTACCTATCTCGGCTGCACCATTTCATCAGATGCAAGGATCGACAATGAGATAGACAACAGACTCGCCAAGGCAAATAGCGCCTTTGGAAGACTACACAAAAGTGTCTGGAAAAACAACCAACTGAAAAACCTCACAAAGATAAGCGTATACAGAGCCGTTGTCATACCCACACTCCTGTTCGGCTCCGAATCATGGGTCCTCTACCGGCACCACCTACGGCTCCTAGAACGCTTCCACCAGCGTTGTCTCCGCTCCATCCTCAACATCCATTGGAGCGCTTACACCCCTAACGTCGAAGTACTCGAGATGGCAGAGGTCGACAGCATCGAGTCCACGCTGCTGAAGATCCAGCTGCGCTGGATGGGTCACGTCTCCAGAATGGAGGACCATCGCCTTCCCAAGATCGTATTATATGGCGAGCTCTCCACTGGCCACCGTGACAGAGGTGCACCAAAGAAAAGGTACAAGGACTGCCTAAAGAAATCTCTTGGTGCCTGCCACATTGACCACCGCCAGTGGGCTGATAACGCCTCAAACCGTGCATCTTGGCGTCTCACAGTTTGGCGGGCAGCAACCTCCTTTGAAGAAGACCGCAGAGCCCACCTCACTGACAAAAGGCAAAGGAGGAAAAACCCAACACCCAACCCCAACCAACCAATTTTCCATTGCAACCGCTGCAATCGTGTCTGCCTGTCCCGCATCGGACTTGTCAGCCACAAACGAGCCTGCAGCTGACGTGGACTTTTTACCCCCTCCATAAATCTTCGTCCGCGAAGCCAAGCCAAAGAAGAAGACCTCCCAATCTCAAACAATGCCTCTTTGACCCTCTCCATTGTTCTAATGTGTAGAACGAAAACGATGTACGGTGCAAATTCCTCATGACCAACATCATAGCTCTAGAATAAATCACTGGTTAGTACTATCAGGACAAAAAACAGAAAACACTAGAAATACTTAGGTCGGGCCGCTTCTGTGGGAAGAGCAATTGAACCAATGTGGCAGGTCAATTACCTTTTTTCAGGCAAAGAGTTGAAACATTAACTCTGTTTCTTTTTCCACAGATATGCTCTGGCCTGTTCAGTATTTCCAGATTTTTCTGTTTTTTTGTTTTGAATTTCTAGCATCTATAGTTTATTTTTGATTTTCACTTTCTAGTACTATTACTACTAGTCAGACGGGCCTTCAGGGTTGAGACATTTTTTGGATAGATCATGGTTTTTGTAAGATGGGAAAATAAGAATTTACAAATGTGCTGAGGGATGTGTCAAGAGAAGGAGAGGAAATAATTGAATTCATTTTACATCCAATGTTTATAGTTGAAGAGTGGTAAAAATGTATGCCTTCTGTCAGGGCTGTACTTGAATTCTTATTCCAGAGAAAGAAAAAACAGTACATCAAGTGTTCTCAGCACTTTTTCGGATTTTCCAACCAATTTTAAATAATTTTCAAATCAATATGCATAACCACAATTTTCTTTAACATATTCCAGATGTAAATATTTGCATTCATTTTTTTTTTCTACAGTGAAGATCTTCTATAATCTGTACACATTTATAGAATAACTGAGCCAAAAAATAAACAAGTCAGTTTCATTACCTGGAGAATTGTGGGCACTGTTTCATTCAGATCATTGAAATAATTTAGCTGCTGATAAAAAATATTTCCTGTGGGTGAGAATAAATTAAATTGAAGTCCAAAATAAAATTGATGAAATTCCTCTTTAATTTCCTTTACACCTTTCTTTCAGACTAACCAATCATCTTCTTTAGAAGAGCAGCATTTCCTTTTCCAAAAATGAGACACAAGTCAAAGATTTTTGGAATGTCAAAGAGAAAACCATCATAGATAATTTCTCCAAAAACTTTGGGTGTAATGAAGTGCTCCTAATAAAAAAATTGGAAAAAATAATTAGATTCAATGAATCAGCCCACATTAAAGATTTGGCAGCACAGCTCTTTAGCTCACCTTTTGTTTGACAATTCAATCTTCAAATAGCTTCAGTACTGCAATTTCAATTGGCACAAGCATTTCTTTATGTTGCAGAATGATTAGAACATATTGTCAAAATGATCATTCACACAAAGGCAGACTGTTAGTGAAATGCTGCCCAAATGTTTGCTCCTATATTTAAAATGTTTTCCTGTGAAGCGCAAGTTTTAAATATACTATATTTGATTAAAAAGTAATGAAGAAATAAACTGCCCATGACATTAATTCTATCCAGCTTTCACAATATGCCAATTCAATATTCATATAGAAAAGAAAAACAAATTTATAAAACAAATTACAATACTTTAGACTCCTTGTGGGTGGATATCCTCAGAAAGGTCATAAAAATGCTGCGATGAAGACGTTTTTGCACCTCTGCAATTGCTGGATGTGAATTCGTAAATTGGTCAAACTGACGTGGTGTATAACGCAAGAAAGAGTCTAAAGATTTCTGGAGAGTCTCATCGAAAATAACCTAAAGGTGAGCAAGAAAGATGTGGCATTAATGTAACATTTAATATATTAAAAGGTTTACACTTCCTATCAGTTTGTTTCACTCACACAAAATTTAATATAAAAAATAGCTCTTCACATTGGTTCAGCTGGTTTTCCTTTGGTTCTGTTAAAGCACTCCCCATGATGTGACAGGAATATGTAACTATATGACAAGCTTAGAGACCATTTTTATTTTAAATTGCATAAATTAATCCATCACTCCTCATGTATAGTCAATTCTCCAATACATCAAATTTCTCTCAAACTGTACTTCTCAAAAGGTCTACATCAAGTTTGCAGACTTGTACAAAATATTTATGTATGTAACATTTAGAGCAGTGGCTCTCAACATTTTTCATTCCAAGGCCCAACTGGCTTCTGGCCTAATATGCCATGGTCCAGAAGTGGCAATGATTGAGCAAGTAAAAGACAGCTCTGTAAGAAACACATCTTTATCTAATTTAAAGTATTTTATTTAACATTTTTAAAGGACAAAAAAACAGTGCAAATATACACTGAACATAACAACACCCAATCAAAATCAAAGTTCAAGCCACTTTAATGAGACCCCAGTTCCTGATGTTTCTTCACCAGCTTCCACATCCTTGGTTTCTGTTGTAAATAATGGACACCTGCCTCCACTTCAAAGCAGTTTTGTGCCTTTGTCTTCAACTGCAGTATCGCCGAAAAGCCTGATACACAAAGCTAAGTGGTTGGGGAGGGAAGAATCTTCTGAAGACACTCCTTCACAATGTTGGGGTAACTAGCCGTCATTTTTGGCCAAAACTCAGAGATGGTCGAAGTTTCAAACACATTTCTGCATCCGGAATTGTTTTTAAGGTCAATGAGTTCATCTTGCAGATCTTCAGGGACTTTGTTGACTTTAACAAGAATTGGGTTCCTCACCAGTGCCAGTCCTTCTCAGCTGATTTCTGGGAAGTAGAACAGGAATTCTTCTTGGAAGCAGCTGAGATGCGAGACATCTTCCTTTACAACATCAACATCAATTCCATTAACAGGTACTGCTGAAAGAGATTCAAACATGGCAAGGTTCCCTCTCTCAACCTTGTGTTTCCAGTTTTCAAGCTTTTGTATAAATGCATGATCGTTGCGTCCCTGCTTTACAGCCCAAGATTCAATTTGATCAAAAATATCCTCAAGGTAGACAAGGTAAAATATCCACAGCTTTTCATCAAAGTAGGTTTTCAGATTGTACTTTTATTGCATCTTCAAGAACAACTGCAACTCTTCTTGTAGTTCAAACACTCACACCACAACAGTTCCTGTTGATAGCCAATGCACTTAAGCTCTGAGTTCAAAGCCCCATTTTTCACATAGTTCACAATTTTGATGACTTGACCACAAACATCTTGAAGAGGAGATGGAAGGGTGTTTGAAGCAAGTGTTTGCCAATGAAACATACAGTGAACAGCAATGACTTTTGGAGATCCTTGGAAGCGACTTCTCACTCCTAACATGGCAGGTCTATTGGTGTCCACTCCACACAGACTGTTCCATTTCAGATCCTCACAGTCAAAAAAACTCTAATACCTTTTTAATCGTGTCCACAGCTCTGGTATTTGTCTCAAGTGGACAGCAAAATTGTATTTCTTCCTTGATGGATTCCCTCTTCACATACCGAACAAAGGCAAGAAGCAGGGAACAAGACAAAATATCTGTAGACTCATCCAGCTGAATTGAGAACAATCCAAATGTGTGATCCTTGATTTCTGCAATCAACTGTTCTTTTCTGTCATTAGATAAATCAGCAAACCTCTTTTGCACTGCAAAATTTGACAAAGTTTTTTTTCCAGCTTCATTTCACTTTCCTCTCCAAGCACAATCTGAGCCATCCACACGGTGCAATGAGAAGGCTAACAGCACAAGAAGCTTCTTTGAGATGTTTTTCTTGCTGAAGAGATGCTTCATCCAAGCACTGATGCTTCAGGTTCCATTCCATTCGCTTGAAAAAGTCCACATCCTTATGTTGGTGTTGTGGATGAATATTCGTCAGGTGCAGCTGCAGCTTGGATGGCCACAGAGAATGATTTCTGAGAACCTTATTGTAATGACGTAATGTGTTATGTTGACTACTTGCTATTGGTTATGACTGTAGATTGGCTCCACCCTACTGGTATAACAGATGGAGTAATGTATCCCACTGGCGGCTTCTTTGGTTAATAAAATTGATATCCCAGAGACATGGACCAGACTTATATCATACTATAGGCTTTTATTAACAGAAGAAGCCAAACGTATCCGGAGTCCAGACCGGTTACGAACGCGTCTAACATCAGGGACTCACGGTGGGCTTCAGCCGTGACAGTGGCGCAGGCACAGTCCCTGGATAACCCTTTAAGGGTGAGTGCGAACGCATCTATAGAATTTTATTAACAGAAGAAAATTATGGATACTTCCCTCAAACCTGGAAGACTCGAAATAGATCAGGATGCCACCAGTGGATCCAGTGCTTTGAAGCTTACATGCGGAAGAATAATGTCGTGTAAAACGCTGATAAGGTGTTTCATTAGTTGGTGTGCAAAGTAAAGTACGGATAGAGTTCAAAGCTTCAGGTAACGCTTCTTGCCAGCGACTGGCAGGGAGACTTTTAGATTTGAGTGCCATAGTTACAGCTTTCCAGACTGTACCATTGCCGCATTCAACTTGCCCATTTCCCGAGGGTTATAACTGTTAGTATGACTTGTGGCAATCCTTCTGTCAAGAAGAAATTGCCGAAGCTCTGCACTCATAAAGGCTGAACCTCTGTCACTATGAATGAAATTCAGGTAACCAAAAATGCTCAAAATGGAATCAAGACATTTAATTACCAAAGCAGCAGAAACATCAATACAAGGAACAGCAAAAGGGAAACGAGAGAATTCATCAATAACACTAAGAAAATAAATGTTTCTATTATTTGAAGGCAGTGGCCCTTTAAAATCTACGCTGAGACGTTCAAAGGGTCTAGAAGCCTTGATCAATGAGGTAGGTGATGGTTTATAAAAACGAGGTTTGCATTCAGCATAGATAGGACATTGTGCAGTTAGGGTCCTCACATCCTCCACAGTATAGGGCAGATTGAGATTTTTCACATAGTGATAAAGTCTGGTGACCCCCGGGTGGGACAGTTCTTCATGGAGAATCTTTAATCTGTCTAACTGCAAACTTGCACAAGAAGCGCAAAAGAGAGCATCCGAGGGATCATTGAATTTTCCTGGACGATAGGGTATGTCATAGTCATAAGTGGAAAGCTCGATGCGCCATCGCATAATCTTATCATTTTTAATCCTGCTTTTCAATTTAGTGTTGAACATGAAGGCAACAAATTTCTGATCAGTTAGCAAGGTGAACTTCCTGCCAGCTAAAAATGCTTCCAATAGTGGATAGCTTCTATAATCGCTCGTGCTTCCTTTTCAACAGATGGGTGTTTCAATTCTGGTCCACGCCTTGTGTGAGAAAAGAAAGCTACAGGTCTGCCAGCTTGATTCAATGTGGCAGCTAGAGCAAAATCAGATGCATCCGATTCCACTTGAAAAGGTAAATCCTCGTCAATTGCAGACTTGGAGGCCTTAGCTACATCCTGCTTAATGTTTTTAAAAGCTCGGAGAGCCTCATCACTCAAAAGAAAATTGGTAGTTTTAAAAAATGGTCATGCTTTGTCAGCATAATGTAGTACCCACTGAGCGCAATAGGAGAAAAATCCAAAGCAACGCTTGAGGGTCTTTGGCGTTGTTGGAGGGGGAAGCTCCATGAGTGGTCGCATTCTCTCAGGGTCCGGACTAATTTCTCCCTTATTTACTACATAGCCTAATATTGGCAGTTATAACCCTCGGGGAAATGAGCAAGTTGAACTCAGCAATGGTACAATCTGGAAAGCTGTAACTATGGCACTCAAATCTAAAAGTCTCCCCGCCAGTCACTGGCAAGAAGTGTTACCTGAAGCTTTGAACTCTATCCGTACTTTACTTTGCACATCAACTAATGAAACACCTCATCAGCGTTTGTTTTCTTTTCCCAGAAAGTCGAAGACTGGATCGACCCTGGCTTTCTATACCTGGAGAAGTTTTACTGAGAAAGCATGGTAGACAGAGTAAGGTGGACCCTCTTGTCAAGCGTGTACGTCTGATTCATGCTAACCCACAATAAGCTCAAATTGCTTTCCTGATGTGAGACAGGACACTGTTTCCCTTAAGGATCTTGCTTTGCCAGGGGTTCTGCCTCCAGCTTCTAACCATTTTCCCGCTCTCATTTATTTTCCTTTGTCTTCACAACAGCATGTATCTGAACAGCATGTATCTGTCCCTGAAATCCATTCTGTAACACCCAGAGACTTACCCCAAATAACATCTGCTACTAATCAATCCTTATCTCCTGAAAAGGAGGCTTCTCCTGTAAGCTTACAGGAGCCCTCCCCAGTTATTCTGCGTCAGTCTCAGAGAGTTTCAAGGCCACCCCAACGGCTTAATTATGATCAATTTTAGTTACAGCATTTCTCAGTTTTTTTTGACTACTGACTTTCTCTTTTCTTCTGTAGTGTTTTATCCCTTAGATTTTTTTGCTATTACTTAAAATTGGTTAATTTTAGGGTGTGAATGTAGTGATGTAATGTATTATGCTGACTACTTGCTATTGGTTATGACTGTATATTGGCTCCACCCTACTGGTATAACAGATGGTGTAACATATCCCACTGACCAGTAGAGGAGGCTTCTGTTAATAAAAGCCTATAGTATGATACGTCTGGTCCATGTCTCTGGCATATCACTTATAGCACGGGACGCTTTGACCTTTTAATTCTCCACAATCATAGAAAGATGTGAATCCAAACCTCATGAATTGTTCATCATACCTCGTTTTGTCATTTTAAAAGGGACTGCAGATGAAAAAAATAAATAAATTTGAGATGACACCCTTTTTAGACTTTTGGAAAGAGTTTAGTTTTTGAGATTTAAAAAAAATTTTTAAAAGCCTGATAATCATACTTATTATCTCAATAAACACTAATACTACATTAAAATATTTTTAAAAAACAACTAAAATCAAGAATTACATGCCTTTATATGCTGTTACGTGTAATAAGTTTTGTGTTTCAAACACAGTGTAGTCAAACTGTAATTGCGCTATTTCTTGGTGCGTCTGTTTTAATTTTTTTTGGTTTCTCTGTGTTTTAACTATAAATATATAGTATCAATGTTTATTGACATAAAAGGTAAAGTTATCAGGCTTTTATTATTATTATTTATCTCAAAAACAAGTCAATTACCAAAAGTCTAAAAAAATGAGCAATTTCCAGAGGAAATTAAAATCCAAATTGTAATAAGCCCATTAAATAACATAAGAAAGCACAAATTTTATTGCAATTTATGAAAGATTCATCTTCTGAATAATTACCATACATGGTCTGATAGTTTATGTTTAATTTATATCTATAGTGTCTGGATGTCTCCTTGAACGGTAAAGGTTATTCATTTGTTCGCAATAACAAAGTAAACTTGTAACATATCCTACAGTCACAGAATCCCGTCTAGGGTAAATCTTCTTTGACAATGTTTGCAAAAATAATTTATATCCAGTTTTACAGGAGATATTATCATGTATCTTACCTTTAAACAGGAGCCTCTTGAGTCTTGACTAAAGTGAAGAACAAGCAGTAAAAAAGAAAACACATACTTGTATATCAGCCTGAATCTGTCTTATACAGAGGTCTGATAGGAACTGTACCTGAGTGCCAAGCCACTTATATTGAGAGACGGCCAGATAACCTCACTGACCTCAGTGGCAGATTGCTCGCTACCCCACCCAAGGTCACCCAGGAGGAACGAGACATTACTTCAGATCCTCAGTGTTGGGATGTCTCCATGGCCTACATGGAATCACGCTGTGGTTGGGATCCAGTGATGTAGTGTACAGATCATGTACTGATTACAAAAACAAAAACACCAACATCTACCACGACATTAATAAAGGAAAACATTTCTCTGTGAATTGCACAAATTTTTATAGATAAAAGGTGGATTTTAATACCTGGCACCAAAATTTATCATGAGGTAGAGATAGCAACCAATCCAGATCCCGAGCAATGAAATTTGCACGTTCCAGAAATTCTTCCATCAGAGCTGGTATGTCATCTTGAGGCGGAGGCTTATACAACACAAAGTCATTATCTTCTTTTCTGCTTGGATGCTTTTTCAAAAATAAAATTAGAAAGCTTTTGTATCAAATGAACACAAAATGAAAATCATGAATACCTAACTTTAAAATACACAGTGCCACTCTCAACAATTTAATCAATCATTCTTTGATAAAGAATGGCGCGGCACAGTTAATGGCGCGGCACAGTTAATGGCGCGGCACAGTTAATGGCGCGGCACAGTTAATGGCGCGGCACAGTTAATGGCGCGGCACAGTTAATGGCGCGGCACAGTTAATGGCGCGGCACAGTTAATGGCGCGGCACAGTTAATGGCGCGGCACAGTTAATGGCGCGGCACAGTTAATGGCGCGGCACAGTTAATGGCGCGGCACAGTTAATGGCGCGGCACAGTTAATGGCGCGGCACAGTTAATGGCGCGGCACAGTTAATGGCGCGGCACAGTTAATGGCGCGGCACAGTTAATGGCGGGGCACAGTTAATGGCGGGGCACAGTTAATGGCGGGGCACAGTTAATGGCGGGGCACAGTTAATGGCGGGGCACAGTTAATGGCGGGGCACAGTTAATGGCGGGGCACAGTTAATGGCGGGGCACAGTTAATGGCGGGGCACAGTTAATGGCGGGGCACAGTTAATGGCGGGGCACAGTTAATGGCGGGGCACAGTTAATGGCGGGGCACAGTTAATGGCGGGGCACAGTTAATGGCGGGGCACAGTTAATGGCGGGGCACAGTTAATGGCGGGGCACAGTTAATGGCGGGGCACAGTTAATGGCGGGGCACAGTTAATGGCGGGGCACAGTTAATGGCGGGGCACAGTTAATGGCGGGGCACAGTTAATGGCGGGGCACAGTTAATGGCGGGGCACAGTTAATGGCGGGGCACAGTTAATGGCGGGGCACAGTTAATGGCGGGGCACAGTTAATGGCGGGGCACAGTTAATGGCGGGGCACAGTTAATGGCGGGGCACAGTTAATGGCGGGGCACAGTTAATGGCGGGGCACAGTTAATGGCGGGGCACAGTTAATGGCGGGGCACAGTTAATGGCGGGGCACAGTGCAAAGCTATGACAGCATCAGCATCAGGTTTGAATCTGGCACTGTCTGTAAGGAGTTGGTATGTTCTTCTACATGGGTTTCCTCTGGGTGATCCAGTTTCCTCCCACCTTTCAAAGTCGTACGAGTTGCAGGTTAGTACTTACTCAGGAAACTGGCCTAGTGCACAAGGAAGGAAGGGAAACAAACAGAAGTGTCATGGAGCATTTGGAGATTAAGAAGCAGGAAGTGCTTGATGCCTTACAGCAAACAAAGGTAGATAAATCCCCTGGGCCAGATATGATATTCCCTCAGACACTGAGGGAGACTAGTGTAGAAATTGAAGGGGCCTTGGCAGATATATTTAAAACATTCTTAGCCACAGGTGAGGTGCCAAGAGGACTGGAGGGTAGCTCATTTTGTCCCACTGTTTAAAAAAGGTTCCAAAAATAAACAAAATAATTATTGGCTGGTGAACCTGACATCAGCAGTTCATAAATTATTGAAAGAAGTTTTGAGAGATAGGATATATAGGTATTTGGACAGCCATGGGTTGATTAACGACAGTCACCATGGCTTTGTGGATGGTAGGTCATGTTTAACAAATCTTGATCAACTCACCAACGCTGGTAACTTTTGTGTTTTTCCAGTCTTTTTATCTGGTTCGTACACGTGAATTTGGTCGAGAGGCAAAGTTGGGTCCATGATGTATTTTTCCTAATGTCAATATATATAAAACAACAGAAACTATCAATATGAAATATTTCTAACATTAAATTTATTCTTTTAATTGTGAATGACAATTTAAGCAAAAATAACCCACTAAAACCTACATATTCTTAAAGTGAAATATGCCAATATAAATGATCAAAATTCCAATTTATCGTCAGAGTACATAAATGGCATCGCATACAACCCTGAGATGACATTAGTGTGTTGGGTCCAGGAAAGGTCCTCCAAGATAGTGACTCCCAGGACCTGAGATCACTCTCTCCAGCTCTGATCACTGGATCATACACCTCTGGTTTTTCCTTCCTAAGGTCTACATATAGCTCCTTGGTTTTGGTGACACTGAGTTTTTTTCCACACCATTCAGCCAAATTTGCTGACTCATTGCTCCTTGTTAAGCAGCCCACTACTGTCGTATCATTAGTAAATTTGTAAATTTGCTGTCCAACTGAGCCCCACAGACAGAGGTGTAAAGCAAAAAGAGCATAGATGTTCTTGCCGATCTGCACTGAATGGAGTCTGGAGGTGAGGAAATCCAGGTCCATTAACAGTGGGGTATTGAGGCCCAGGTCTTGGAGTTTGCTGATTAGTTTTGAGGGGGATGATGGTATTGACTACCAAACCGTGGTCAATAAAGATCATCCTGAAGTATGCATCTTTGCTGTCCTGCTGTTCCAGGGTTTTGTGCAGAGCCAATGAGATGGCTTCTGCCATAGATTTGTAGCTGTAGTAGGCAAATTGGAACAGATCCATGACATTGCTCATCCTCAGCTAACTTTTTAAAGCATGCCCATAAAATTGACAAATCTGTTGTAAAATTGTTCAATAAAGATACCAGTAGTATTAATCAAAACTTTGTGTATAAACAAAGGAACATGCCAACATGCTCCTTTATTTCCAATTTCCAGCAATGACTGTGTTCTGAATTTCACTGCATTTCAGCATTTTGTTTCTTTTACTCTTTCTAACTGCCCACATTCATCTTTTATTTACAATACTCCAGAAAATTTGGTTATAATCACCTACATGAAATGAAGTCACTGGACAATTTTGTTCTCTATCCCCTTTATTCTCTACACAGGTTTTAATAGGACAATACTTTTCCTGGGCTGCTGAGTTGTTGATTGGAAACTTTACATTTTTCTCATCACAGATAATATCTGATGACTATCTCAAGCATTTACTGTGTTTATTTTAAAGTTATTTTATGTATATTTACAGCTTCCAAGCCATAAGACCACATGTAAAAAGGAATATAAGCTTCAAATTGTCTTTGCTATATTTTTAGCTTTTGTCCCAATACACATAAAAATGCAACATCTCAACATCAACCAACCAGATAGGTCAGCATAAAATGCAGAAGGAAAATATTTTCTGGATTCATCCACACCATTAGTACTGAAGAGTGCAAGATTATTTTTTAGTTTACTGTAACTTATAACGAGAACATTTAGGCGTTTTCAATGAAATACCTAATATTGAGCAAATTCGCCAATGCTTATTTACTTTTTATCTTTGCAAGATCAAAATGTGACACATGTTGCTGAAAGATTACCAAATATAGGATACATAATATTCTGAATATTATGAAATCTGTTACAAATCTCAAAGGCTCAGAGGGAAATGCAAGCAGTTTAAAACATGTTTTTCAGATATTATTGATTTCTTGTATTGCCTTTTTAAATTCAATTAAGTTTACGATTTTAGTTTTATTTTACCATTACTTGTTCAGCTGCAGTAAGAATTTCAGTGTATTCATACACTGTACAACATGCTTGACAATAACTTGTTGTCTTTATCATCTTATAGTGGTACACGAGATGAAATAATAAGTGGCAGGTAACATTTGTGCCACAGAAGTGCTCAGCATTGACCATTTCTAAAAAATCTACAGTACAACTCCAATTATCCAAAATCAGATTCTCCAAAATCCTCAGTTATCCAAAATGTTTTTAAAAATTCAGATAAATGAGGATATCCGAAACAAATCAGAAATACTCCTTTATCTGAAATGTTTTCAGATCCAAACTGACCGGGGACGTCAGGTACCCAGCAGCAGTGGCAGCGGACTTTGGGCTCCTGTCGGCGTACAATAATCTCATATATACATAAAGACATTTTAAAATAAATACATATACAGCACATTCTCTGTAGCAGGACTATTCATTAATCTCACAGCCAGTGGAAAGAAGCCATTTCCCAGCCTGACAGTCCTGATTTTGATGCTCCTTCTTGATGGCAGTGGGTGAAAGAGTGAAACATGAATGTCTGCAGATGCAGTGATTGTAGTAAAAACACAGAAATGCTGGAGGAGCTCAGCTGGTCTCACAGCGTCCATAGGAGGTAAAGATACATTAGAGATGTTTCAGGCCTGAACCCTTCTTCAAGGAATAAGCAAAGAACAGGAAGGCATAAGAATAAAAAGACTGGCAGGGGGAAGAAGTCCAGACCAAAAAAAGGTGATAATTGGACATGATGAGGAGAGGTGAGAATTGACTTTGGTTCTGTGAAACGAGACAGAGGGAAAATGGAAGCAAGAGAGACAGGTGGGAGAAAAGGTGACAAGGTGAAGGGGGGGGGGGGGGGTGCTGTTTTAACGAAAACCAGAAGAGTCGATGTTAACACCATCTGGTTGGAGGGTGTCCAGATGGAAGATGAGGTGTTGCTCCTCCAATTTGCAGGCGGTCTCAGTCTGGCACTGCATGAACCCTTGGACAGACATGTCAGCAAGGGAATGGGAAAGGGAATTGCGATGGATTATATCATATTTTTTAATAAATATAAATATGTTTTTGAAGGAGATAGATTGTGGGAGTAGTGTAGGTCACAAACAAACACAAACACTTCACAAAACAGATCTCATTTAAAATGTAAGAGCTTTGCTCAAACCAGACACTTTGGGCCCAGGGCCTTTGAAAGGACAATAAAAACTGCTTTGCTGAACATTTTCACAAGGAGGTGCAAATAGAAGAACCTGAGCTCAAGAGACTTCACAAGTAGATGTTAATTGGACTGATGCTCTGTAAATGGATTATTGTTTTTGAAAGCAACAGATGAACCAGCTCAAAAGAAAAGTTTGGGTCCTATGCCTCAATCTGTCTGGTTGCAGTTTGTTGTTCCAAGAAGGTCATGTGGTTTTGCAAGTGGAGATAGAACAAAGTCAAAACAGCTTTTCTCTAAGAGAGAGAGAGAGAGAGAGAATTCAGTTAGAGTTCTGCAGTGGCTTTTGGAAGCTGGTAGCTTGTTTAAACCCTATTTTGAAGATGGGTGTGAGTTCTGAGTTCTGCCTGTTGAAACCCCTTGTAGTCCAGACAAGAAGAAATGGTTGGCAAGAGTGTTTCTCCTGAAATAAGAGAAACAAGAAGAACTCTGTGGTGACCTGGAAGAAGAAGTTATCAATTGGAAAACCCTGATGGGGCAAGTTTCTTTGGCAAGACACTGAAGTGACCGATGGAAGTAAACCAGTTTGTGTATGTCGATCGAGTAACAAATCTCACTCTGAAACCCACAAGAACCTTCCTGAGCAGTACCCAATTACCTTTTACATTTATGGTGAAAATTCATAAATGCTCAATTCTGTGCACTGTATCATAATTGTCTGATACTGGTGAACTTGGAGGAGTGAGAAGTGAGATTGGACTGTGAATTAAATAACTTTTCTGAACTTATACACATTACATACACATGCACTTAGAATTAGAAGGGGGTTAAGTTAGGTTAATAGTAATAAATAAAATTTTCCACAAAAAAATTAACTTATTATTTGTATCAATACAAAAAGGAATAATTCAGTAATATAGCAAAAGTCATACACAATGATAAAGTTTTTTTAAATTTTTCTCCCCAACCACCCTCCCCAAAAGAAAATAAAGAAAAAGAAAAGAACACCTACTTCTACATATATAATATTAGCATATATACTATTCATTGATTATTTTTATAGCTTCTAATTGAGAGGGGTGGGTGAAGTGGATGGAATTTTATTCATAAAATCCATATATGGTTTCTAAATTTTATAAAAATTTTCAACTCAATTTCTTAGACTATATGTAATTTTTTCTAAAGGCATACAATTTTGCACTTCAATATGCCATCTGTCTAATAGTACCACATTTTCCATGTTACTGCCATACATTTCAATATGTCATCTGTCTAATAGTACCACATTTTCCATGTCACTGCCATACATTTCTTTGCAGTCGCTATTCTATACTTAAAAATTTTTCTTGATATTTATATAATTTTAGTTTTATATCTTTTTCACATATATTCCCAAGTAAAATTATTCTTGAATCTTTTTGTATCTTTATCTTCATAATTTGCCCTAATAATACACTCAAATCATTCCAAAACCTTTCTACTTTTTCACAAGACCATACCGAATGTAAAAAAAATGTCCCTATTTCCTTGGTACATCAAAAACACTTTTCCGAATAATTAGAATTAAGTCTATTTAATTTATGTGGAGTATAATATAACTGATGAAGAAAATTATATTGAACCATTTGATATCTAGCATTAATTGTATTTGTGACACTCTCTTGACACAATTTGGACCATATTTCCTCTTGAATTTGTATTTTTAGATCTTTCTCCCATTGTAATATTTATTCCTTGTAGTTTCTTGTAATTTTATATACATATTAGTGATAAATTTTTTAACCACAAGTGTATCTGTGATTATTTCCTTTAGACAGTTCATTATTCCATTTATACGAAATTTGTTCTGGGATAGTTTCTCCAATTTTATTCATTTCAATCTGAATTCAAGCTGTTTTTTTCACCTACTTGATAACAGGAGGTCAAAAATCCCAATTGAGCTGCTTTATAATAATTTTTTTAATTCATTAATCTTAGTCCACCCTGATCTAATTTCCACGATGATTTTTCAAGACCAACTCTTGACATCTTACCTCTCCAAATAAATTCTTGAATAATTTTATTCAAACCCTATTGAAATAAATACCATATTCTCAGAATAATATCCATCTTAATACAGTTCACCTGTTCTATTAACGTTATTAGTAAATCTTTCCATCTTCTCAAATCTTCTTTTATCTTTTTCAATAGTGGTAAATAATTTAACAAACAAATTATTTATATTTCTATTAATTTTTAATTCCTAAATATTTAATTGCATCATTTTGCCACTTAAATTTTGTCAA
This sequence comes from Narcine bancroftii, assembly GCF_036971445.1. Lineage (NCBI taxonomy): Eukaryota > Metazoa > Chordata > Chondrichthyes > Torpediniformes > Narcinidae > Narcine > Narcine bancroftii. The sequence goes on from NW_027212016.1 coordinate 27,934, forward strand.
TCTTTTACATTGTGAATAATCCATATCCACTATAGGCATTACCTCACTCTTATCAACATTAACTTTATAGCCCGATACTAGTCCATATTCTTTTAATCTCATATTCATCTTATTTAATGATATTTCTGGTCTCGATAAATATACAATAACACCATCTACAAACAAACTAATTTTATGATTTTTATTACCTATCTCAAATTCTTTAATTTCTTTATCAAATAAAATGGGTGACAATGGGCAGCCTTGTCTAGAAGGCCTTTCTAACAAAAAAAGTTTTTGATATTTGTCTATTCGTAATCAATTTTGCTTTTGGCTGATATACAATGTTTTTATCCAATTTATAAAAGAATTTGGAATCCCAAAAGCATTACGTGTTTTAAACAAAAAAATCCCATTGTAATCTATCAAATGCTTTCTCTGCATCTAGCGCAACTGCTACCGCTGGAATCTTTCTATTATGCGCTATATTTATCAAACTTAAAAATTTAACTATACTATCTGCCACTCTTCTATTTTTAATATGACCAATTTGATCCATATTTATTCATTTTGGCAAAAATTCAATGATTTAATACTAATTAAATTCAATACTAATAATTTTGATACAATTTTATAATCTGTATTCAATAATGATATAGGTCTATATGAAGAAGGTTGTAAATAATCTTTACCTTTCTTCGGAATTACTGTTATTAATGTTATTTTAAAATATTCTGGTAAATCATATACCTCTCTCATTTGGTCTAATACCCCCATTAATACAGGTATTAATAACTCCTTAAACTCTTTATAAAATTCTTCACCTGGTGCGTTATTATTCTGCAATGACATCAGGCTCTCATAAACTTCAATTTTAGAAAAAGTATTTGACAATCTTAACTTTTCATCTTCATTTAACACAGGTAATTTGACTTGTCTCAAATACTCTTCTTTGAAAAGATTCTGAATGATAAGGTTTAGTATAAAATTCCTTAAAATTATCATTTATCTCCTGCTCTTTATAAGTAACCTGACCAGTAGATTGTTCAAGAAATTTGTTCTCTCTTTAATTGCCAGGCTAATACTTTTTGAGCCTTTTCACCTAAGTCATAATATTTTTAATAGCGATCTCATTACATCCCTCTCCATTCTATAAGTTTGTATTGTATTAAATCTTAATTTTTTTATTCTAACAATATTCTTTTCTCCTCGCTTGTATTTCCTTCTCCAATTTTGTTATTTCTTTTTCTAACTGATCCACCTCTTTCAAATATTCTTTACTATTGAAGTATAACTTATTATTTGACCTCTTAAATATGCCTTCACAGAATCTCATATTGTAATCTTGCTTGTTATTGAATCATTATTAGCTTCAAGAAAATGTTTTACCTGTTGTCTCATGAAATCACAAAATTCTTTTTTTCTTGAATGTTGTGCTTAACCTCTATCTATAACTCATCTTTTGTTCTTCTTCCAACAAAATTGACAAAATTAAAGGTGAATGATCCAATAGAGCTCGCATTTTCAATCTTTTGTACTCTATATTGAAATTGGGTAGAAAATAAAAACCTATCTATTTGTGAATATGTTTTATGTCGAAAAGAGTAAAAGGAATGATCTCTTTCATTTGGGTGAATTCTTCTCCAAATATCTATTAAACCCATATCTTTCATTAAATCTATTGCTATTTTACTACTATTTTTTAAATCATTTTATCTCCTGACCTATCCAATTTATCTAAAGTAGTAAAATTAAAATCTCCCCCTAATATAATTTTTCCCTTGGCATTTGATAATTGCATGAAAATATCTTATATAAATTTACCATCATCTACATTAGTTGCGTATACATTCATTAAGGTCCATTGTTCCAAATAAATCTGACAATTTACCATAACATATCTTCCTATTACATCTGCAATTGTCTCCAGTATTTTCACTGGTAAATTTTTATTGATCAATATTGATGTAATTTTGAATTAAATGATGATGCTATTACAGTTTCTACCCAATCTCTTTTTAATTTTTAATTTTCTTTTTCTGTCAAATGTGTTTCTTGTAAAAAAGCAATATTTATTTTAGTCTTTTTCATCTATACTAATAATTTCTGCTTTATTTGATTTTGTATCCCATTAATGTTAATACTAATAAAATTCAAATTCAATATTTCAGCCATCAGATACTTTTCTAAATCTTTTAAACATCCATCCTTCCACTCCTATCCCTCTCACATTTAAAGCACTAATATTATATTTCAGAAGACATTTATTATATTTAGGTGTATTAAAAAGAAAAAAAGAAATAAACAAAAAAAGATAGAACATTCCCCCACCCCCCCAACCCCGCCACCTAAGGCGTACATTATTATTAATACGTCCATAAAAACCTGATTTATAGGAGTTGTGGTCAAAACTACACCAGCACTCATGTCTCCGTAGAATCTAGGTCAACACTCCCAACTTACTCTCTCGAAACATTGTACTGTCTCTTGTTGCATTAGGTCTATACAATTTCTGCCAATTACAAATATTAACTTGGTTATAGATCTTTCAGGTTAAGAATTTTCCTCCGCTAAAATTCTCTTTCTCTCTCAAAAAAAACTTTTTCTTTTAAAAAAACATTACCGCAAATATTTGTGTATAATGCGAAAAAAAACTTTCCCCTTTTTCCCCTCAAAAATAAGGGGGGGGGGTCACATTATACACGAATATTTACGGTAACCCTTTCCTTCTCTATATCATCAACTGTAATCCTTCTGAATCATCTCTCACTTCAACCATCACTCCCCACTTGTTTCTCTTTCTCAGGCAAGGAATCTGCAAATGCCTTTGCCTCATTGGGTTCTGTAAAATATCTATTTTTCCCTTCTGGAACAAAATCTTTCAATGCTGCCAGATACCTTAAAACAAAAGCATATCCGTCTTCCATAACATATTTTTAACAGTATTGAAATCTTTTCAACAAATCAAAACAATATCAGGGTAAAAGAAGATCTTATTTCCATTATAAATTAATGGTGATTTTCTTTCGTTTGTTTTGCCGCCAATTCCATAACTTTTTTTAATCTCACTTTATAAACAAGTAACTTGACCCGTTTCGGTTGTAGTGTTCTAAGAGCTCTTTCAATCTCAATGTCTCCTTGAAATTCTGCTACCCCCAAGATTGTGGAATCCAACGTTGCAAAAACCTTTTCATGTCCTTGACCTTAATCGCCATCTTTAAGCCCAACAATTTTTATATTATTTCTTCTACTGAAATTTTCTAAAATGTCAATTTTTTTGAGTTAGTTGATCTCTTGTTGCAGCCGCTTCAGCTTGAATTTTTTTCATCTATTCTTTAACATTTTGAGATGGCGTCCAGTGTTAAGTGGTACACCCCAGGGCACAGTGTTAGGCCTACATTTGTTTTTACTCAATATCACAGTGTTAGGCCCACATTTGTTTTTACTCGATATCACAGTGTTAGGCCCACATTTGTTTTTACTCGATATCACAGTGTTAGGCCCACATTTGTTTTTACTCGATATCACAGTGTTAGGCCCACATTTGTTTTTACTCGATATCAAAGTGTTAGGCCCACATTTGTTTTTTAACTCTACATCAACGACCTCCTTGGAAAAGTCACAAGCACCACTAGACTATTTGCCGTCAACTGTTTGGGATATCGTCCAATTAAGTCAGCTGATGACGAAGATGCTCTCCAAAAAGATCTTGATAGCATGGTGGAATGGTCAGAAAAACGGGACATGCAGTTCACTCCTTCCAAATGCAAAACCACGCGTGTCAGCAGGAAGAGAAAACCAGGCAAAACATCATACAAAATCTTGGGTGTCACCCTTGATGAAACCAAACAGACCAGATACCATGACATCAAAATCCAGAAACAACCTGCGATGGTGAAGCCCTAAATTTTCAGAGGCGCAAATTTCATCAATGTTCAGCTTCTGTCAAGGAGACGCTCTACCTCACCCTCGTCGGACCACCTGTGGAAAAGCAGTCGCTTGCATGGGGATCCATACACAACAAAATCATCTAACGGCCACTTGAAACGAGTCCAGAGTCACAAATACATAGGGAAGAGAAGCAAATGTTCCATCGCTCCTGGATCCCTTAAAGAGGGGCGCCTGTCTCTCCCAGACAGACCTGACCTGTTTTAACGATGTGGATGACCAAGGCTCCACCGAACCCAAGGCTGCTGGGAGCAACTCAACCCAATTTGTCGTGCTACCCATCTTCCAAGGCAGATGTGTCCAGCAATTCATTCTTTCCCTCGGACAATCTTCACCCGACCACACTCCCCCAATTAAATTTAGACAGCTCTCCTTCACTAATCTCCTCGCCCACCTCCAGTTTAAATGCCAGACGGAAATCTTTTGGAGGATCCAGAACCAAAATGCTGTTGGGCCTCCCCCCCGAAAAGTTCTCTGGCCTAATTTCCATCCGGCTGTGCTTCGTCAACCATTACAGTAACTTACCCTGGAAAAAAAGTGGCTCGACAGGAATGTGTTTTCCTCCCGAGGCTAAATCAATTCAACAAAATCTGTTCTCGTGGAAACTAAAATCCCGACTGGATATCCGAGGCACGCAAAAATGGCGTCTTTGACCACAAAAAGAATTAATTCGGTCAGAATTTTTTTTAGTAACTTGGCCTCGAAAGAAACGTACAGATTCCGGCCGCTGCCCGACGAGCTCTTCCGGTTCAGGGGCCGTCTCCAAGGGGCGACTCCTCCGGCGCAAACGGACGGCCAGCGTCCTGACGTCACGGAGCGCGGAGGGGATGAGCGAGCGAGCGAGCGGGCACCTCCTGACGTCGCGGGGGCGTGGTCCCCCCCCCTCAAAAGTCCGACGTTACCCTCCCCTCCTCCTGCCGCCATGTTCTGAGCTGGGATCCCATCTCCGCGGAGAGAAAAATAATAACAACAGACCGTGATGGTCATGCTCGGGTGAAAAGAAAGGCTCGGCGCGGGCGGTTTCGCCCATTGAGGAGCCTCGCTTGTTCGCGGGCGGTCGGTCGCTCGCTGTCTGACGCTTGTGCGGCGGGCAGGAGGCCGCTGAGCTGCTGTGGCACTCAGGTTAGTTGACAAGTTGTTTGCTCTCAGGGTGTCCGCCCTCCATCTTGACAACGTTCAGGGATGTGCGGCGAAATACAAGCATCGAGTTGGCTTGGGGGGTGGGGGGGGGATTTTGATGAAACAGGAGGCTGGTCCGTTTCTTTTTCTTTAATCACTTGGGGCCGTGTCCTGCTGACGATGCAGCCCCCTCATGGTATTTAGCCGTGCAGTTATCATCTGGGCACAGTTTGGAGCTGAATTGGTGCAGGCACTTTTTAATATGGACTTTGAATGAGCCGTCACTTTTCATGGGCTCGCTGGCGTGGAGGGTTTGGTGCAGCTCCGCTGAGGGGGTGATGCTGCTGTCCAGCGTGGCTGGGCTCCTCACTGGCCTAAGTCAGTATATTTTTGCGGTCGCTGGTTGTCCGGGGAGGGATTGAGAGGTCTCCTTGTTAGTGTTGTCGTTCTCATCCTTGGGAGTTCCAAGCCACCCTCAATTTATCTCTCGCACGGCACAGACGAGAGAGCGTTTTTCTCCAGGACCACGGAGCGTCTATTCTAACTTAAATTTAAGTTTGGAATAGAAGTTGAGCACGTATGCAAAGTCCTCTGTCCACAAATGTCCTGGGGATTCGGGAGCCTCGTGGCTTTGTATGGGGGGTGGGGGGAAGGAGGAGAAAGCTGTTGCTCAATCTGGACGTCAAGTGCCCTCGTACCTCCTACCTGATGGCTGAAGGGAGAACAGTTGACCTGAGGGGTGTGTGTGTGGGAGTCCTTCCCAACGTTTATTGCCTGTCGCCTGCAGCGAGTGTTGTTGATGCTCCCTTCATGGTAGGAAGGGAGCCAGCCCCCAATGGTCTTTTCCGCTGACTTGGCCTCTTGCGGTCCGAGGAAGTACAGTTTCGTAGATTCTATACAGGTTAAATGAAATCTAAGATTTAAGTGCCACTTTTGTAAATACATACAGAAGTAATTTACATTGCAACGGTCAATTTATAATGATCGTCATTTCAATTTGACTGGAACCAATGTACCCACTTGATTCCGACTTAACCTGTAGGATATGCAGCTTTTGGAAAGCTAGCAACGACTAGTGTATTATTTTCAGGCACACCATCATCATCATGGCAGCTGATTTATAAATCTCATCAGTTGCTCTCTCGTGTGCTTAAGCGTACTTCTGTTTATTTCCATCACCTAATGTGATATGTAATGACAAAGCCATGAGAATGGTGAATATAAATTGAAATGGAAGAAATCAGTTTAAGATGCCACACTGTATGATTTTCTGATAAGACTTGAATACTTTGTTGTTCTCAGGTTTCTCCAGAAAGTGATGCTCTCCTTCAACATATTGGCCTTTGTTGTTTTTATTATGTATACTTGTTAGGCACAACAGACCCCATGTCTGAGTTTAAGTAAGCACTTTAAAATTGAATTTTCACTTTGTTAGAATAATCTAAAATTTGGGTTGGAATATTTATTCATAAAACAATGACAATGACTGAATCAAACTGCCTTCACTTGCCATCATGAGTCGGGTATAATCAAGGTATGTTAACTTCAAAACTAAAAAGGTAAATCCATTCCAGGTAGTACAAATTTAAATTTGAGGGTAGTTAAATCAAGTTCTCTGAGCTTTGAAGGTGATTTATGAAGATATCTTACTCCGAGATAAGATTGTCTTGTGAATCTTTTTAGAGCAAGGCAAATGCTTATCTAAAACTGGATCAGGATATTTTCTGAGTTTTCATTTGAAGATGATAACTGTAGCGCAATATGAACAATAGCTGTTTTGAAGGAATTCATTTTTGGGTATAAAGCTAAATATCAGAAACTGCACTTGAATAGAGATGACAGAATTGAAATGAAGAATACTTTAATATTTTTAAAGTGATTGTTTAATATTTGATCCTTTTCTCTCTTCACATCCACCTAGAATCTCTCACACAACCTTCTAAATTCCCTCACCCCTTCCCACTGTCCACATGTAGCATTCCAATAATCTTACTTCAGCAGTTAGCTCCCTATTCGCCCTCCAATCACCCCTCCCGGCTCTATCTGCTTCATTCCTCCCCCCCCCCCTTTCTCTTTTGTCGGCTTTCATCTATCACTGTCTTCAGACATCACCTCACATGTCCATTAATGCACCTATCACCCCTCACCCTCTCTTCAATATTACCTATGTTCCCCATGGTTCCTGTTTTTTTGATCTAAAACATTGCCCATTTTCCTTCATTGATGCTGCCGGACGCATTGTTCCTCCAACAGTTTGTTCTTTGCTCCACATTTCAGCATCTGCTGTCTCTTTTGTCTTCACTTGGAATAATGGTAGGTCTTGTTGCTCTTGGACATTGAGCTTCAAAGCAAATGTACTCTGTTATGAGTGAGTGAATCAGATATTTCTTACTCAATTTTATAAATGATTTATGCCCATATTGCTGCAGATTGAGGTCAAACTTATGAAGGTCAGGTCTGTAAAATTCCAGACTGCCTATCTGAGCAACTTCTTTTATTGGCTAGTTAAAAAATCAGTCTACTTCTTGTATCTTTTTGGCAAATATTGTTGATCTATATTAGGTTCTGATCTTAGTAGTGTTTAGAGTTTTAAGTGTCAAGCTTGGATAATTCTGCAGTCTTGTCCCTCCCCATCAATTTAACCTCTTCCTACTTCTCGGAATTTTGTAATATTTGCAAGCACATTTTCTTTCCTCTTGCTGTTTGTTTTCTCTACAAACCCAAAGCTTTGGAATTCTACTAATTATGTTTTCTGCATGTGAGGAGCAAACATTGCATATTTTCATTTGTGTGAAACTGCTATTCAAATGGAGATTCTGTTTCCTTTTTTTTAAATAGTTTCTGATCATTTACTGAATCAAGGCCATCCTGTTTAAAATCATGTATGTCGCACAGTTTAACTCCAGTTTGTGATCTTCATCCAGCTTGTGGCCTTTGAAATGGTCAACTAAATCACCACCCATCTATGCATATGCAAGGGCGTGGAATGTTTTCGCTCAAAGCTCCATGTATATTTTCGCTAAGCTAACTGCTGCACTCAGTTGCTCTGTGATCAGTTATCTTAATGCAGCATAAGGGTAGGATCAAGATTGACCCCAAGTCCTTGGCCCAGTGACCAGGTTTCACTGAAAGATGCTCAAACTGCTTTTTGGGGGACTTTGGCTTAGAGCATAATAAAACTTAATAATGTTGGATTTCTTAATTAATTAGTTTGAGTGATTTATAAATTTTAAAAAATAATGAAGCATAAAATGGCTAAAACATGAGCTCAGGAGAGACCATGCGTGTGAAGAAATAGACAATGACAGTGGGGTTTTTTTATCATGTTGTTATTTGGAACGAACAGCAGCCCTGATTGTGTGAGAAAGTAGTTGTCAATTAATGGAAAATAATGAAGTCAAATTAGTAGTGGCACTTGTTAATATCACCAAGCAATGGAATAGAGACTATTGTGTAGTTGATTAGAGGATTAGTAAATTGTCCATTCACTTTTTAATTTTGAACTTGGCCCAATTGTCCTTTTATTTTTCTCGTGTCAATTAAGGGCTAGATAAAATGTAATTTGGCAGGTTCAATCCAATTTTATCTGAGTCATATATTTGGAATCAAAACTATTTAATCGTTTGCCACAGTTGAGAACCTACTGTCAGGCTAGTTTTTTAAAGTTAGTGTGACAGGTAGAAAATTTTCCTTTTAAAATGTATTGCAAAATGAACTATTTTCTGGTTGGAGTACCTGGAAGGGCATTAAAGATCTGTGCTGACCAACTTACCAAGATATTCATGGATATCTTAACTCTCACTCCATCAGGGAGTTGTACCCATCAAGAGTGTAGTAACCTGTTTTAACATTTATTAAGCATATCAACTCCTGTCGGAACAGTGACATGGATCATACATGTTTGCCTATCATAGCAACAGGTCTATGGCAGATGCCATCTCACTGGCTCAAAGCCCTCAAACACCTGGACATCAAAGATGCATACATTAGGATGATCTTTATTGTCTACAGTTTGGCATTTAACACCATCGTCCACTCAAAGCAGATCAACAAATTCCCAGACCTGTGAGTAAACACTCCACAGTGTAATTGGTTCATGAATTTCCTTACTTCCAGACCACAATCAGTGAAGACTGGTAAGAACATCTCCACAAGCTCCATCAGTACCTGAGCAATGCAGGGCTGTGTTATAAGCCCCCTGCTCTATTCACTCTACAACTACGACTGTGTAACTTGGAATGACAATAACACCATCTACAAATTTTCTGATATCACGGGAGTGGGTTGTATAAAGGAAGGGATGAGTCAGCACACAGGATGGAGATTGGAAACTTGGCTGAATGGTGCAACTACAACAATCTTGCAAATTGTTGATTTTGCCTTGTATCGATATTGTACTGTAATTTGAGTTTCGACACTGCTCATCATGCTGAGGAAAAAGTCCTCATGAGAAATACTATTTATTATGGAGACTGAGAAATTGCTGCTCAGCTTTGAGTGATTCTGTTTGAATCAGATGGCAAACTAGCATCATTCTTTGACAGACTAAACAACATTTATTTTCATGCAAGAAGCCTGACATGTAAGGTAGATAAATTAAAGGCATGGGACGGGGGATAGTACAGGTATTACAGAAACATGACTAACAAGTGGACAGGATGGCAACTCAGTGTTTCAGTCAATGACCAACACCCAATAGCACTAACTTCTAACTGTGATGAAATTTTGAGAGGCTGGTCATGGCCAGAATTAACATGTATCTAGGCAAATTGGCAGTGGGTCCAGATCTTTGCTTATCACCATCGCTTCACAGCAGATGCAATATTGTTGGCTCTCCATTGAGCTCTGGAACACCTCAAAAACAGCAGTTCATACATATGGCTGCTCTTCATCGACTACAGCTCAGCCTTCAGTACCATTATTCCCTCCGTGCTGGTCAAGAAGCTACAAACTCTGGGCCTCTGTACCTACCTCTGCAATTGGATCCTTAACTTTCTCATCAGAAGACCACAGTCAGTATGACTTGGAAACAATGTCGTCTCCTCACTAATTATCAACATATGGGCACCCCAAGGATACATGCTTAGCCCGCTGTTCTACTCATTATACACCCATGACTGTGTGGCCAGGCACCATTCCAATGCCATCTGCAAGTTTGCAGATGACACCACAGTTGTCAGCAGAATCACAAAGGGCAATGAAGAAGCCAACAGGAGGGAGAGAGATCAGCTTGTTGAGTGGTGTCGTATCAACAACCTTGTGCTCAATGTTAGCAAAACTGAAGGGATGTTTGTGGACTTCAGGAGGAAGTAAGGGGAACACTACACAGTCCTAATTGAGTGCTCAGTAGTGGAGAGGATGAAGAACTTCAAATTCCTGGGGGTTGACATCTCCGAGGATCTGTCCTGGAGCCTCCACGATGATGCAATCACAAAGGTGGCTCTACATTGTGAGGTGCCTGAGGAGATTCTGCACATCACTGAAGACTCTTGTGAACTTCTACAGTGTTCTGTGGAGAGCTGGTTGCATCACTGCCTGGATGGAGGTGCTAACTCTCAGGACAAGAATGAACTGCAGAGGGTTGTGAACTCTGCCTGCAACATCACAAACACCAGACTTCACTCCATTGAGGACATCAACATGAGGTGGTGTCTTTTTTTTTAAAAAAAAAAAACAGCCTCTATCCTCAAAGACCCCCCCCCCCCACCATCCAGACCACGCCCTCTTCACTCTGCTACCATCGAGAGAAAAAGGTACAGGAACCTAAAGACGAACACTCAATGGCACAAGGACCGCTTCTTCCCTGCTGTCTCCAGAGTCCTGAATAATCAATAAACAAAAGACACTGCCTTACTTTTTGTGCATTATTATTTTTATTTTTTATATTATTGTTGTAATCTGGTTAATAATGTGAATGTTTGCACTCTAATGCTGCTGCAAACACCAAATTTTGTGACGAGAGTGAGGGAGTTGCATTTTTGTTCAGGGAGACAATCATGGCAGTACTTGGGATAATCATCCAATGAGGCTATATGGGTGGATCACTTTGGGGTTGTATTATAAGCCCCCTAATAGTCAGCAGGAATTAGGGGAGTGAATATACAGAGAGATCACAGATCATTGTATGAATAATTGGGATGTGATTTCAATTCCCCAATATTGACTGGGACTGCAACTGTGCCAAGGGCTTGGATAAGATGGAATTTAAGTATGAACAGCAAAGTTTTCTTAAGCAATGTGTATGAAGCCCTACTAGAGAAGGGCAATGCTGAATCAACTGTTGGGAAATCAGGCAGAGCAAGTGACTTGTGTCAGTAGAGGATGGCTTTTGAGTCTGTGAACATAATTATTATTTTAAAATAGTTATGGAAAAAGATAGGACTGATCCAAAAATTAAAGCCTTAAAATGGGGCAAGGCTGATTTTGATTACATTAGACAGGAACTTGCAAAAATTGATTGGGAGAAGTTATTCTTTGTTAAGGGATGTCTGGCAAGTGAGAGGCTTTTAAAAGTGGGATAAGGAAATTTCAAGACCCGTATGTTGATGAGGAATATTGAGGCTCTGGTCAAGAAAAAAAAAACATGTCAAGTACAAACCAACTGTGATCAAGTGAATTTCTGGGGGAATATAGGGGAGAGAAAGCAAAAGAGCAAAAAAACCTGAAAAAATTGGCAGATAAAGTGAAGGAGAATCCTAACAGATTCTACAAGTTTATTAAGGGTAACTAAAGAGCAAATAGATCTCCTTAAAGTGTGGAGTCCTGGGACTTGGTTGACGATTTAAATGAATATTTCTGATTTGTATTACTGTATAAAAGGTTGTAAAAGTTGGGAAAATCAGAAAAGAAAGTGGTGGTCTTAAAGCACATCTACATGACAAAAGAGGAGGTATCGATGGCCTTGAAGTGCAAAATGATAAACCCTGTCAGAATAACTACATGTATCCTAAAACATTATGGAAAGTGGGGAAGAAGTTGCTGAGAAGCAGAAAATTTTCACAAATTTTTTTTGCTCCACTGGCAGTGTAAAAATATCAAGAAAATTTATTACATAAATTCCATCCCATAATTTTTCCACCCAGACCTCTACACATTTTTACGGAGTGCCTGCAGTCTAAATTGACCGCAGGCACTCCCCAAAAATGGGTTTTTAGCCCCAGCCAGCTGTCACCCCCTCTCCCACACCCTCCTCTAACTCCAGACACAGCAGCAGGGGTGCTGTGCTGCTGAGCCCAGCGCTGCACTGGCTCGTGGCGAGAAGCAGGTGCCAGTGATGATAGCTCAATGTGGAAGCAATGGCAGTATTCCTTACTCATAATCCTCCATGTAGCTGGAACTTCTTTGCCAAAGCCAGGGATACACAGAGCAGTTCCAGCTGCATGGGGATCATGGGTAAGGAAGATGCACATTGTCTGCATTGGGCCAACCACCGCCTGCTTCTCTTCCACTGGATACTTGGGGGCTGACACCTTTCTACCGAAGATGAGAGAGGGCACCCACAGCGGGGAGGGTCAAGGGCGTGCACGGGGGATGACGGTGATTTGGAGGGAGGGGGGGGGTTGGCCTACTCCCCACCTCAAACATCCAGCCTCTGAAAATACAGCAACTCCAAAATCATCACAACTCCAGTGTAAACACCCTGCCTGTGTGAATGGCTTCTCTGGAGGTAAGTATATTTTTTTTTGTTATTTCTTCTGTGTTATATTAAAAAAAACTATTGGCCATGAGTGGTGGGGAGCGACTGGGAGTATGGATAGTGACAAGTGTTCTGCCACCTATTTAAGTGCTGCAGGAACAAGCCAGAGAACTACAGGCTGGTGAGCCTAATATCAGTGCTGAGAGTTTTTGAGGGGATCTGGGAGACAAGATCTTCCAGCATTTGGCAAGGCTAATAGGAACATGACTTTGTGTGTGGGGAAATTCTCACAAATTTAATTGAGTTTCTTTTGAAGAGGCAGCCAATAGGATTGACGAGGGCAAAGGAGTAGATGTGGCCTTTGTGGATGCTTGCAAAGTCTCATGGAAAACTGGTCGGGAAGGTTGAATGGCATGGTACCCAGGATAATCCAAATGAATATGAAATAAGTTTGATTGTAGTAATCAGAGGGTACTCCTGTGGAGTCTGTGAGCAGTGCTGTTCCAATGGTGGATACATGGTGTTCGCCATCTACCTTAATAATTTGAATGACAGTGTACTTGGCATGACAAAAAATTTGCTCATTACACCAAAACTGGTGGCATTATAGACAATAAAGGTTATCCAAAGTTACAATATGATCTGGATCATTGGGGAAAGTAGGCTATGGATTGGTGGATGAAATTTAACTTTGACAAGTGTGCTGTTACATTTTTGGAAGTTAAACAAGTGCAATATTCCGTAAATGGCACGACCTTGTAGAGTGGTAGAACTGAGAGATCTAAGTATACCTAGTTCTCTGAAATCAGTCACATTGATAGACAGGGTAGTGAAGGAAATGGCTGGAGTACAGGAATTGGGATGTCAAGACAATTGTACAAGACATTAGTGAGATCACAGATGGAGCATTATGTACAGTCCTGGTCACCTAGCAATAGGAAGGATATCATGAAGCTCGAAAAAGTGCAGAAAAGATTGACAAGAATGTTACTGAGACTGAAGGACTTGAGTTAGAAGGAGAAACTGGGCATTTTTCTTGAGAATGTAGTAGGTTGAGGGGGGACCTTGTGGATGTATATGAAATCTTGGGCAAAATAAGTTAGAGTCTTTTAAAGGTAAAGGTTCCATTATTGTCATGTAATACTGCATTTGGAATGTAATATAAATTCTTTCTTTTGTCGACCGTAAGGCAGAGAGTCTCCACTTTGTCCAGCACTCCTCACAGAAACCTATAGCACCTGGTGTTCCTAGATGGTTTCCCCTCCAAGTACTAACCACTTTTGAGCCTGCTTGGCCTCTGAGATCAGACAATCTCAGGCATATTCACCCAAGGTAGAGACTCTGATACAAAGATTTAGACAACTTTTTCACTCAGATTGAAGTAGGTTTGTCTTTTTGCTCCGGATTCCTACATCTGCAGTTTCTTGTAGCTCTGATGGAGGATCTGACTACATTCCCTGTAGGGTATGATTTTGTAAATACCAATGTGGGAAGGAAATGCTTGACTTGTCCATGATGAACTCTCCCTGGAGAAATCAGAAGAAGGACAATTTTACCCGGGCTTAATTCTGTATCAAATATCTGGGGTTTTTTTTTCTTTCTGCCTTGCACATAAAGGTAATGAGAAAATTAGCTGTGGGAAATTAGAGAAACAGATTTCACATATTGATTGATTAATGGCTTGAAATGGAAATTCTGTTTCTACTCCCCACAGATGAATCCTGGCCTGGTCTGTATTTCTACCATTTGCTTTTTTTAATTTGGGAATGCTATCTGCAGAACTCTTTCAGAACTCTTTTCTGTGACTCATTTGGGCTAGCTTGCCAATGTTCATTTTAACGGGTTGCTTAGATATGGAAACTATGTAATAGATACCAGGATACCAATGCAATTCTCATTTGCATATATTTATGGGCCCAGAAGACCCCAAAACCCAGCAGCAATTGAAATTCACCAAGACAAATGGTTACTTAAACAAAAGTTGCTTTTAATTTTCTTTAAACTTGAAAACCAGATCAAACTTTAACTTATTACTATTAACAACCCCTTCTAATTCTAAGAGCGTGTATATGTAATGTGTTTGTCCGTTCAGAAAAGTTCTTTGATTCACAGTCCAATCTAACTTCTTACTCCTCCAAGTTCACTGGTTGCAGGCAATTCTTATAGTGTGCACAGAATTTAAGATTTATGAATTTCATCAGGCTTTGGTGCTTGAAATGTAAATGGTTACCAGTCAGGATGGTTTTTGTTGATTTTCAGAGAGAAATTTGTTGCTCGTTGGACACAAACTGATTCCTTTAGATCAGCCACTTCAGTGTCTTGCTGAAGAACCTTGCCCCATCAGTGTTTTCCAGATGATAAACACTTTCTTTCAGATCACCAGAGTTCTTTTTTGTTTCCCTTATTTCAAGTGAAACATTATACAGCCAACCATCTTGTATGGACTATAAGGGCTTTGAATAGGCTAAAGTCAGAACTCACAACCTGTCTACCAAAATGGGTTTTTTTCCACAAGTTTGCCAGCTTGTCATATTCCAGTCCCAGCTGCTGAACTGTAGAACTGAATTCTTTCTATCTTTCACTTTCGCTTTTTCTCTCTCAGACAAACCTGTTTAACGCTCTCTGCTTGCAAAACCACATGACCTTCGTAGAACAGCAAACTGCATTCAGACAGACTGCGGCACCGGATCTAATCTTGGAGTCTGTTCATCTGTTGGTTTCCAAAACAATATGCATTACTCCACAGTACGTTCAATTAACACCTACTTGTAAAGTCACTTTTACAAAGGCACTCGGAGCCTGGACTGTTTGGCTTGAGCCAAGCTCTTGCATTTTAAATGAGATCTGTTTTGAACTGTTTGTATCTGTGTGTGACCTAACTTAAAAAAAACCTGCCACAATTTGTCTCCTTTAAAACCTATCTTCTTTTCTTCTTTGGCTTGCCTTCGCGGACGAAGATTTATGGAGGGGGTAAATGTCCACGTCAGCTGCAGGCTCGTTTGTGGCTGACAAGTCCGATGCGGGACAGGCAGACACAGTTGCAGGGGAAAATTGGTTGGTTGGGGTTGGGTGTTGGGCTTTTCCTCCTTTGCCTTTTGTCAGTGAGGTATCTATATACAATACAAAATATAACATAATCTGTAACAATATAAATTAATGATTAATAGAAAAGAAAGGGTTGGAATCAGTGGGTTTGATCGTATTGGAGAATGGGAGTTGGGATTAATATTAAATAGGGATCAACTATCAAGTCCACTGTAAATTATTTGAGTATCATAATATTGAAATTTTACGCAAATAGGAGCATGAGGAATCAGATTAATTGAGCAGGTGGCAACCTCTCTAAACTCTTCCCCCCCTCCCCCCAATAGTACTGTGGGCATGCCCACATGTCAGGGAATTCAGCAGTCCAAGGAGGTAGCTCATCAGGATCTTCTCAAGTGGAATTGTAGGTGGATAATTAAATGCTGGCTCCACCTGTGAAGTCCACAACCCTTGAATGATTTTTTTTTAAAATAGTTATTGCAGAAAATAAAAGTTCATGGTGTAGGTAATACAATACTGGTATGGAAAGAATAAAGGTGTGGTTAAATTTTCTGATGCAGAAAAACAAAAGGACATAAGGAGGTTACGGTGAAAGGGTAAATATCTGTCAAATTAGAATTTAATGTGAGAAAAATCCCTGGTTGAAAAAGAAAAGCCTTATTAATGGTAAGAGATTGCAGAGCTCTGGGATTTAGAGGGATGTGCAAGTGCATCATTAGCTAAAGTCTTAAATGCAAGTATAGCAGTAATTAGATGATAGATTTGTATTTATCATTTATTATGATGGGAATTGAGTACAAAAATAAGGAGATTGTTCATTGGGGAAGTAGTTCAGAGAAAGTTGGATTGAAAATGTGTTGTATCCTCTTTATTTATTCAATAACCATATAACCATTTACGGAGCAGAAACGGGCCACGTTGGCCATTCGAGTCCGCACCGGTTCACTAGAATAGCTCCACAAAGAATCATTAAATGAAAAGAGGGTAAATTTCTTCATGTAGTTTGGTGAATTGGAATTTTTGGCTGCATCATCACTGCATCCATCATTCATGGAAAAAATAATTAAGCAACAGCATGGTTAATGTAGCAATTAGCTGTTTGTAAGGAGTTTTGTACCTTCTCCCTTTGTTTGCATTGACTTCCTCCAAGTTCTGTGGTTTCCTCCCACACTTAAAACATAGAGGGGATTATAGGTTATTTGGGGTATTTCAGCAACATGGGTTTGTGGGCCAGAAGTTCCTGTTACTGCTTTTTGTCTAAATTTTAAAAATAAATGGCATTTCCCCCCCCCCCCACCCCATTGAATACGTAACATTGGATAAGTATAAAAAGGAAAACAGTATTCAGCTCTACTTTTCAAAAGTGCATGAAGGTCATCTTCCTAACTCTAATTACGGTAGTGTAACAGCCTGCGCCTGCAAAATAGCTGACTAATGCGTGACCCTGGGGTGACACCGGCTGTCATCCCAGGTGACCTCTGCATGACAGGAAGATGGGGAGTTCTGGCGGGAACGCCTGCCAACCTGCAGTCGGCACTTCGATGACACAGACCCCTGACATCAGTGCCAGGGTCCCGTACAAGCAGAGCGGCCAGTGCATTAAAGCAGTCTGATTTTGAATCCTCGATTCTGTCTTCCTTCCACACTCATTGTAGCACAAATGCTATATTGGTGACCCCGACAGGTCCAACCAGCAGTTGGACTCAAAGATGATGGCTCAAGCGGAGCCAGCAACCATCCATGCAGTCTCCCTCAGGCTTCTGACATTGTGTGTCGCAGACACACGTGTGGTTCGAGCAGGCTGAGTCCCAGTTCCAGCTTCACCACGTCATCACTGATGACACTTGCTACTTCTCCGTCGTGAGCATCCTTGATCAGGACAACGGCAAGGGTCGTAGATTTCCTACGGTAGCCTCTAGAGCAAGGCGGATTCGTGGCCTTCAAAGAGCTACTAACCCGCACTTGCGGGCTTTCCAGGCATGAGTGTGCTGCCCAGGGGCTGCATCTGGATGGACTGGGGGACAGGGCCTCATCCATCCTAATGAGTGAAATGCTCGCGTTATCAGAAGGCCACAAACCTTGCCTACTCTTCGATCAGATCTTCCTGGAGCAGCTGTCTGAGAATATATGGCTCTTGTTCAAAGATCATGACTTCAGTGACCATCGGAGGGTCACTGCCTGGCAAACATCGTCTGGAGAGTGAAGAAGAACGCCAGTGCCATCATAGACCACATCAGCAAGCACCATGAACAAGTTAAATCAAGGCCAGCAGAGAGGCAAGTGAACACCCCAGGAGAGCTATACTACTACCACCAGCGATGGGGTGCAGAAGGCCATTGATGCCACCCACACTGCAGGTTTTCGGGAGAAGCCCTGGCCAACCATTGTTAATGGCTGTGACAGTTTGCTGGAACTCTGTCAGGCAGGTGTTTCCTGGTCAACACAGGCACAGAGATAAATGAACTACCCCCTGCATGTGTCGACACACTGGGCAAACAAGGCCCAATACTGAGGGCAGCCAACAGCTTCTTCGTTCGAACTTTCAGGACCCGCACCATCTACCTTTGTTTCAGCAACAGCCGCTTTGCATGGACCTTTGCTCTCGCAGCAGTGGCGCAACTGCTACTGGGGGGCAACTCCTTCAGGCCCACTGCCATCGAGGGATGGCGCTTGATGCTCGCCAGAACTTTTCAGACTGCCTCTGGGAGAAGCCAAGCTATCTTTCTCCCCCCCCCCTCCACCTGGACTCTCTAAACTCTCTTGAACAATGAATTCGCCCGTATCTTGGTGGAGTTCCCCCTTGATAGTGATGCCACAATTCTCCATGGCTAAGCCAAAGCACAGGTAAGGCACCGCATACAGACCAGAGTGGGTGGGGGGGGTGGAGGGAAGGCCCACTCCATGCCAAGGCATGCCAACTCCCACCCAAGAAACTCAGCCTGGTGAAGGAGAAGTTCAAAAAGATGGAGGAGCTTGGGATTGTGCGACACCCTTCCACATGGTGCCCAAATCAGCAGGGGGTTGGAGACCATGCGGGTACTACCGTCACCTCACAAAATCCCAGTTCAGCCCCAGGATGTCCCAAGACTGCAGTTGTAATCCCCTTTGGCTTGTTTGAAATTCTCCGCATGCCCTTTGGTCTAAAGAATGTGGCACAAACTTTCCAGTGGCTGATGGACACAGTGGGCAGGGACCTCCTATTTTTGTTCATCTA
Source organism: Narcine bancroftii (assembly GCF_036971445.1). Taxonomy (NCBI): domain Eukaryota; kingdom Metazoa; phylum Chordata; class Chondrichthyes; order Torpediniformes; family Narcinidae; genus Narcine; species Narcine bancroftii. The sequence goes on from NW_027212016.1 coordinate 46,875, forward strand.
TTTGGGCGATATCCTGATCACCAGCCACAGCCACCTGAGACAACTGTGCACCAGTTGTAAGTACCAGTTCGGTCTGGACACCATAAACTTCCAGGGCACATGATTAACAGGCACAGGGCCACATCCCTCCCTGAGATGGTTGAGGCAGTTCGGCACTTCACGAAGCCACGCATGGTAAAAGGGCTGCAAGAATTCACCAGTATGATAAATTTTTACCACAGTTTCCTACCGGCAGCGTCACGATATGAAGACCAGCAAGGCAAAGGACATTGCTTGGGGTGAGGAATCCTGCAGGGCGTTCCAGGGTGCCAAAGACACACTGGCCAATTCCACCCTCCGGGTCCACCCCAGTCCGGAGGCATCTACTGCACTAACTGCCAATGCCTCCAGCACGGCAATAGGGACGTGCTAGAAAAGCTCACTGAGGACCAGTGACAAACCCTGGCCTTGTGCAGTTGTCCTACATGTCTGAATTTGCGATGGGCATTCAACATATTGGGAAAATCAACGTGGTGGCCGACGTTCTGTCATGCCCCACGATAGTCTATCCACATCCTGTCCCAAGAGGTCGATTATGTGGCCCTCGCCAAAGCACATCAATGAGACCGTGAGATCCCCGCTTGCAGGACAGCAGTCTCCGGTCTCAGGATGGTGGACTTCCCTGTTGGCCCAGCTAACCTGACACTTGCTGTGTGACGTTTCTACTGGCAGCCCCCACCCCATCGTCCCGGCTGCATGGAGACGCCAGGTTTTCGAGGCTATCCACAACCTGGCCGTGCCACGGTCAAAATGATGGCCAACAGGTTTGTCTGGCATAGCCTCCATAAATGGTCAGCCAGTGGGCCAAGGCCTGGATGACTGTGTCCTCCAAAGTGCAGGTTCAAATCAGAGCGCCCACATAAACCTTTGAGCCAGTGCTGCGCAGGTTCAGCCACAAGTGCATTGATTTAGTGGGGCTGTTACCGGTTTCCTGTGAGGTGAGATACCTCTTGACCATGGTAGACTGCTCCATGAGGTGGCTTGAAGCAGTCCCACTACCTGATATCACCACAGAAACCTGCACCAGGGCACTAGTTGACACATGGGTGTCCGAATTCGGGGTCCCGGAGCACCTCACCTCGGACAAGGTGATACAATTCACCTTTGGGCTCTGGGCAGCACTGACTAACTTGCTAGGGACGCTGCTCCACCATACCATGGTGTATCACCTGCAGACCAATGGGTTGGTGGAGGTCTTCCACAAGCACCTCAAGGCCTCGCTCAAGGGACCCAACTGGGTGGACGAACTGCCGTGGGCCCTTCTGGGAATGGGTCCTTCTGGGAATCTGTCCTACACCAAAGGAGGACTTCAATGCGTTGGCAGTGGAGATGATCTACGGTGCTCCTTTAATCATCCCCAGAGAATTCCTGGCCCCCAATAAATGCCCAGAAGACCCCGTGGTGAACCTTGAGAACCTGAACTTGCTGGTATATGTTGTGAGGAGGGGCACACAGAGACCATCATTATAACGGCCCTAAAGATCATTAGAGATAATGGTTCCATCTTCGTCCTCAACATCAGCGATAAGGAGGAAACTTTTGCTATCAACCACGTGAAACTGGCATATCTGGACTGTAATGAGCTGATCTGCTCTCCACACCCCCGCGACGTAGGGGCAGACCACCAAAGGCTATGGACAACTGCTGGTTCTTTGGGGTGGGGGGGTCTGTCGTGTAGCAGCCCGTGCATGGAGACACAAACTGGCCTGCAAAATGGCTGAACATGGCGACCTCGCAGACCTGGGTGTGACACTGGCCATCATCCCAGGTGACTTCCGCATGGCAGGAAGATGGGAACTCTGGCGGAACACTGGCCAGCTGAGATCGATGCACCGATGACGCGGACCTCTGACGTCAGCGCCAGGAGACCATATAAGCAGAGATACAATAAAGCAGTCTTCGATTTCGACTCAGTGTGTGTTTTCCTTCCACACTCATCGTAGCGTGTACGATTCAGTATGGTTTTTTAAAACCCGGTAGACAGACCTATATTAAACTTTCAAGGTTTTAAAAAAAAAAAATGTAGTTGTGCAAAATTTGAAGTATGCTTCAAATTATTCCTCAGTTATCACCAGTTTTTCTCAGATGTAGTAAAATTTAAATTTGGGATTTGTTTGTGAATATGGTTTAATGCATCTGATGTGTCAGAATTTTGCAAAGTGACTAGCTACTTTGAGGAAGATTCAAGACCCAAGTAAAGAAAGGAATTTCCTAAACTCATTATCACTAATGACAGAACTAGCTTCAAGTATGTCAGAATATGCTCCGGAACTATGAGAAATACAATAAACACGAGGTTACGTATGATACAATATAATTGGTTATACAGGCTATACACCACGCCCCAAAAGTTAAATAAATGGGACCATACAGTATCAGATGTTTTCACTGTAAGAAGGAAACGGGAACAACAGTACATGCAATTTGGGCATGTGAGAAAGTGGAAATGTTTGGGAAGATCTAAATCAGGAATTAAATAAAATCACAAAAAGCAACATACCTAAAAATCTAGAGATCTTTCTTCTAAGTAATATAAGAAGTAAAGAACTTGGACTCGATTTGGATGGATCACAAAAAAGATTTATTATGATAGCCTTAGCTGTAGCAAAAAAATGTATTATGTCAACCTGGAAATCAGAAGATAGCCTGAGAATACAGCAGTGGTTCATAGAAATGAATAAATGTATTCCTTTGGAAAAAATAACATAATTTAAGAAATAACATCACAGTATTCTAACAAATTTGGGAACCGTACATGGAACACAACAGAGAAGTCCTACTGCAGACCTCCACCACCTAAAATGACAGAAGGAGAAGAAGACGAAATGAACTGACCCAGTATGTAAAAGTAGATGACACAATTTTCTTGTTTATTTTCATTGTGTGAGGACATTGTTTAATGGGTTTAATATATCATGTATGTTGAACGTTGAGTGGGTGGGGAGGGGGGGTGAAGGAGGGAAGGGAGGGGGGAAAAGGGGAGAAAATGACAGTGTATATTCAAGAGGGAAATGTTTGTGTGTATTTTGGTCAGTATGGTTCATTGTGTGAAAAATTTAAAAAAAAAAATTAAAAAATAAAGTGTGTCAGAATAAACTCATATTTTGGGTGCAGCAATTGGTTTGTGCACAGCAGTCAATGACAAGAGTGATGGTTGTTGATACTGGAAGGAATCTGAGTTAGGACCTTTGGGAGATGAGTGAGGTGAATATTAAAAATACATAAAAATGTTTAAAAAAAGTCACAAACTGTTGATTCAAGACTTCAGATTTCAGTGACCGTGGCACGGCCAGGTTGTGGATAATTTCTTGACTCCAAGATGTTATGGTTTATGTTAAAATCAAGACGACAGTCAAATGAAGAAATTCTCAGATTTTATGTACTGAGAAAATGCTGGTAATTTTTCTGTTCTCCTACAGTAAAATAGAATTTATTAGTTGTAACAAAAATATAATAGATTAATTTTCTCAGATTTATCAGTGATTTGCAACCTCTATCAGTAACAAAGAAATAGAACTGGTTCATCAGTGTTTACTCTAGGTTTTAAGGTGATTCAATTTAACTACAATGGGTGACAGAACTAAAGAAGGAACTCTTGAGAAGCAAATTCAAATTAAAATAGTGTGAAATTGATGTGAATAGTTGTGTGATAAGTAGAATTGTTGGAATGACTGTGCCCCAAAGTGTTCATTTTAAATCATTTACATAAGTGTTATTTTACTAAGGAATTATTCCCAATCTTAATTTCTGATTTAATTTTACACAGAATAGCCTAAATCTGGAATTTGAAGTTTACAGACACCGTGGTTGAAGTAAAAACACAATGCTGGAGAAACTCAGCAGGTCAAACAATGTACTTTACAGTTCATACATTGATGAGCAGCTCAAGCCCAGGACATTGGTTATATAAAGTACACTGTTTGACGTGCTGAGTTTCTGCAACATTATGTTTCTATATCTGTAGTTTTACATGCAGCCCACTTCACCATGCTATAGAACATTAGAACATAAGAAATAGGAGCAGGAGTAGGCCATCCGGCCCATCAAGCCTGTTCCATCATTCAATAAGATCATGGTTAATCTAATCATTGATTCAACCACCTTACTTCCTTTTCCCCAGATCCCTTAATTCCTTTTTTAATGTAAAAGTATTTAACTAAACCTTAAATATTTTAATGAAGTAGCCTCAACTGCTTCCCCAGGTAGAGAATTCCACAGATTCACTATGCTCTGGGGGAAAAACAGTTTTTCCTCATTTCTGTCTTGAATCTACTCCCCTGAATCTTGAGGTTGCGTCCCCAAGTTCTGGTCTCGCCTACCAATGAAAACAATTTTCCTGCCTCTATCTTATCTGTCCCTTTCATAATTTTATATATTTCTATCAGATCTCCTCTCATTCTTGTAAATTCGAGTGAGTATATTCCCAGGGGATTTATTCTCTCCTTGTAGTTCAGCTCCCTCATCTCCAGGATCAACCTGATGAATCTCCTCTGGACTGTTTCCAAGACCAGTGTATCCTTCCTCGAGTATGGAAACCAGAACTGCACACAGTACTCCAGGTGCAGCCTCACCAGTCCCTTGTACAGTTGCAGCATGACCTCCCTGCTCTTGATTCAATTCTTCTAGTGATGAAGGTCAACATTCCATTTGCCTTCTTAATAACCTGTTGTACCTGCAATTCAACTTTTTGCGATTCATGCACAAGCCCTCCCAAGTCCTTCTGCACTATAGTATGTTGCAGTTTTTCACCATTTAAATAATGATCTGTTTTTCTGCCAAAGTGGATGACCTCGCATTTACTAACATTGTATTCCATCTGCCAGACCTTTGCCCAACTCACCTAATTTAACTATATCCTTCTGCAGCCTATCGACATCCTCTGTACAATTGGCTTTTCTACGTAGTATGATCTGCAACCACTCCATTTAGTATCATTCACAAACTTGCTACTCTGCACTCTGTTCCCCTCTTCCATATCATCAATGTAAATGGGGAACAGCTGCAGGCCCAGCATCAACCTGTGCGGCCCCCCACCCCACTTACCATTGCAATCAGAAAAACGCCCATTTATCCCGACTCTGTCTTCTGTCAGTTAACCAATCTTCAATCCATGCTAATATACTTCCCCTGACTCCATTCATCTGTATCTTATTGATAGTCTCTTGTGCGGCATCTTATCAAGCGCCTTCTGGAAATCCAAATATACAACATTAACCTGTTCACTCTATTTATTGCACCACACCCTTTATATCCTCAAATAAACTCCAGCAAGTTTGTCAAACAACACCTACCCTTTCTGAATCCATGCTGCATCTGCCTGATGTAATGATGGAGGAAGGATGTAATTGTACTGGAGAAAGTGCATAGAAGAACACAAGATGTTGACTGGGTTGGAACAGTTCCATTGCGGCAAAGACTGTTCAGGCCTAGGTTTGTTTTTCTTGAAGCACAGAGTAGGTTGAGCTTGCACCTGATGGTGATATTAAAAAAAAATTAAGGATAAGTGCTGTTGGCAATAGGAAACTTTTTTTTCATACAGCCGAGTCCCTCGGTGGGGGTTCTAGAAATGCATTTTTTCACTGAAAAGTATTGTCACAGAACATTTTGCTTAAATTGTGGAACTTTTTACAGTGTCTGATTGACAACAGAAGTTGTCAAAAATGGATTAAGACTCATCTTCCCCATTAGGAACCGAGGGGTGGTGATGGTTGGATGGAGTACTTGTAATCAAAAAGTGATCTTGTGAATATTTTAATTGTTATCTAGCACCTTATTTAAGAATTGCTGAGACTTTAACAGACCAGAGATTGAATGTACAACTTTGTGTTACATATCCTATAGGTTATATTGTAATCATGCCTCAGTGGTAAAGACAGTGGATGCTGAATGCATTGACAGAAGTATTGATCAATTTCTTCAGTCCCAGATGGTATCTTGCATTTTGTGAAATTGCAACTGTTCTCATCCAGGTGAGTTTTTATTTACTTCATCACTTTCTGCTCTAATCTTTTATTAGATGGAGAAGCTTTGAAAGTTGAAGAGTTCTGCTTCAAGCATCATAAAAGTTTATTTCTACCTTGTTCTAGTAGCCTCTCCAATAAGCTTCAGTCAGGAACTATTGATGATGGTACATTTTTGGAATATTGGAAGGAGATGCATTTAAAATAATCTGATATGGTTACCAACTGGTTTGAATTTTATCCAGGTTTTTTGCATTAAATATAGAAATTGTAAATTGATAGGTGGATTCATTGCTAACCTTGGGATGAAAGATTATTTATTAATAAGGATGTTAAAGATGGCAAGTTGGAGTTGAATGAAGAAATTCTTTGATGTTTATGGACTGTAAAAACTGATTGTGAGTATAACCAATTTACTGTGTTTGCTGCTTGCTGGGAGTCAGAGGTGCTATGGTATGTGAAATGATAATTTGATGGTACAATTAATCTTGCCCTTCATTTGACAAGCAGCTTTGTGAATGTCTTCAGACTAGATGAAGAAAATGAAGACCACTGTAGCGAAAAATCCCCTTTAAAAGTGAATTTAACATAATTGGATATATTATTACTGAAATAATATTTAATGGAAGCTTTGATATGGAGGTGTGGATGAGGACACTAAATGAATGTGATCAGATAGGATAAATTAGATTTTTCATTATATTTTGTGTTCTTCCAGTCAGGTAAATATCAATGCATTAACAGTATTTGCTACACATGCTGCTCCTTGTGGAGGTCTTTTTTAATTGTTCCAATTGTACTATCTTGAAGTTGTTTTATACTTTAATGTTTCTTTCTCCAACATGCAATAAATACACTTGCTATCAAGACAAGATTGTCGTAATTATTCTATCCAAAAAAAAAGCATATGTACACTTGGGAGCTGTAACCTTTTCAGCTCCAGCTCAAAAAACAGGTTCTGTTATGAAAATTGAAGCTTCCACGTGGTTATTCTTTCACAAGTCATCAGAAGATATAGGAGCAGAAGCAGGCCCATTAGCCCATTGAGTCTGTTCTGCTATTCTAATCATGAGCTGATCAATCCTCCCACATTTTCACTCCTTACCTTTCTCCCTGTGACCCTTGCTACCCTGACTAATCAAATTCCTGTCAATTTCTACCTTAAATACATTCACAGCCATCTGTGGCAGCAAGTTCCACAGACTTGCAACCCTCTGACTTAAAGACATTTTTCTGCACCTCTTTTAAATTGGCACCCTTTTATCCAGAAGTTATGCCCTCATCCTAGAATCCCCTACCACGGGAAACATCCTTGCCACATCTATTCTGCAGAGCTTTTAGCATTCAAGATGCCTATAAGAAGTACTCCCTCATTCTTCTGTACTCCAACAAGTACAGTCCAAGAGCTGACCATCATTCTTTATATGCTAACCATTTCAATTCTGGTATCAGTCTAGTAAATCTTCTCTTAACCCCACTCCAGCGACAGCACATCTTTTCTCAAATAAGTTGCCCAAAACTGCACACAGTCCTCCAAGTGAGGTTTCACCAGTGCTTTATAGAGTCTCAACATTGTATTCCTGCCCTTGTATATTATTCCTCTGGAAATGAATGCCAATATTGCATTCACCTTCTTCATTATTGACTCAATCTGAAGGATAATCTTTGGGGTATCCTGCACAAGGGCTCCCAAGCCCATTTGGACCTTGGAATTTAGAAATTTCTCCCCACCTAATTTCTCCCCACCTAAATAATAGTCAGCCTATCTATTTCTTCTATCAAAGTCCATGACCGTATACTTTTCAACTTTTCTGCCCATTCTCCTCATCTATTCAAATCTCTCTGCAGCCTTTCAGTATCCTCAGCACAATCCACCCTACCACCTATTTTGGTGTCATCTCCAAATTTAGCTAAAGCCATCTATTCCATAATACAATGTTTTTTACAAAGTAAAAAGAAACAGCCCCAACACTATTCCTGCAGAATGCCACTGGTACCAGAATAGAATCCCTTTATTCCTACTCTTCCCTGCCCATCAGTCAATGCTTTACCCTTGCTAGTATATTTTCTATAATTCTGTGTGTTCTCCTCTTGTTTAGCAGCCTTGTGTAGGCCACCTTATCGAAGGTCTTTAGAAAGTCAAAATAAGCAAAGTCCACTGCATCTCTTGTGTCTGTCCTATTTGTGATAGCATCAAAAAATTGCAATAGGTTTGTCGGGCATGATTTTCCTTCAAGGAAACAATGCTCACTTGGGCCTTTTTTTTTTTCATGCACCTCCAGATATTTCATAACCTCATCCCTGACAATTGATTCCAATAGCTTCCCAACCACTGATGTTAGGCTAATAATTTCCTTTCCACTGCCTCTTAGACAGTGGAGTGACATTTGTGATTCTCCAGTCCAGAATCCATTGATTCCCGAAAGATCATTACCAGTGCCTCCACAATCTCTACAGCTCCCTCCCCTCAGAACCTGAGGGTACATTCCATCTGGTCCAGGAGACTTGTCTACCCTTGTGTCATTTAGCTTCCCAAATGCCTTCTCTCTTGATCTTGACTGCATTCACTTCTCTTTGCAGAGAGCCATGAGAGTTCTGGTATGCTACTAATGTCTTCCATAGTGAAGACTGATCCAAAATATTCATTCAGTTTGTCTGCCATCTCCTTGTTTCCCATTACAATTTCTCCAGCATCATTTTCTACCTATATTATGTCTACTTTGGTCATTCTTTTACTTAATATATTTAAAAGCTTTTTAGTATCTTTTGCTAATCTCCTTTCATAATTCATCTTTTCCTTCCTAATCACCTCTTAGTTGTCTTCTGTTTTTAAAAGTTTCACACTCCTCTATCTTCCCACTTATTTTTGCATCCTTGAATGCCCTCTCAATCAAAGTAAAAACAAAACTTCCCTCATCAGCCACAATTGTCTAATTTTTCCATTTACAAGTTTCTTTCTTTTTGATCTGTACCTGTTCTGTACTTTCCTCATTTCTTGCAGAATCTCTAGCCATTGCTGATTTGCTGTCTTCCCTATCAGTGTGCTTTTCCAATCGACTTTGGCCAGTTCCCATCTCATGCGACTGTAATCTTTATTCCACTGAAATACCAACACAGCAGACTTTAGCCTCTCCTATTCAAATTTCAAAGTAAACTTCATTGGGGCAGCATGGTTGGCGTAGTGGTTAGTGCAATGCCTTTACAGCACAGTGCTGTCTCTAAGGAGTCTTTCTCAACAGCAATTTATTAGTGATTTCCAAAAAAGATAGGGACCCATTGAAATCGTCATCTTGTAGGCCCATATCATTTTTGAATACTGATTATAAGATCATTGCTAAAGTTCTGGCAAAAGGATTGGCAGTATATTTGCCTAAATTAATAAATGTACGAATATTTATCTACTTCCCACCTACGTGAGTTGTGTTCACCCGCACATATGATCGAAAACTTTATAAATCTTTATTAAAACTACTGTACAAGTACATTTTTTGATTTTAAAAGTACTGTATACAATGGTCACCATGCTCCGTGGCAGCTCGAGGTCCCCGTGAAAGGTTCATTTGTTGAATGGTCACAAGTCAGATGCACTCCACTGCATATGCCAGAGGTCGTGCAACAATCTGAGTTGCAACCAATCATTTGGTCTTCATTACAGTCATAAGTCGGGGATTGCCTGTAGATCAGATGGGTTTCGTACAGAAGAGGCAATCTGTGGACAATGTTGGCAGACTGCTCAGTATTATCAATCTGGCACAAACGAGATGAATTGTGTGTTGCTCTGACCATCATAACAGAGAAAGATTTTGACAAACTGGAATAGGGCTACTTGTTTAAAGTTTTGGGAAAATTTGGGCTAGGAGAGGTATTTATTAATTGTATTTATTAATTAATTCAGATATGAGCCTAAAACAAAAGTAATCAGTAATGGCCAAATCTCGTCAGTGTTCCCATTGTCCAGATCTAGTAGACGAGGTTGTCCATTATCTCCATCCCTTTTCGTCCTGACTATTGAACCATTAGCAGAATCTGTCTGCCATGATCCAGACATAAAAGGCTTCAGGGTTAACCAGGTAGACCATAAAATCAATCTATTTGCTGATGATGTTCTAATATATTTGACAGACCCAGTAAGTTCATTATAAAAATTGCAGTCTGGAATTTTTTTGGGATTTACTTCGGCTATAAAGTTAATTGGGATAAAAGCGAAGTTATGTCACTTGTGGGTGGGAATTGTGATCATGTTAAAAGAGGCTCTCAATTTAAGTAGCTCTTCAATTGGATAAAATATTTGGATATTAAGATAGATAATGAATTGGAGAATTTATACAAGTTGAATTATCTTCCCTTCAGAAAATTGAAGATGATTTAAATAAGTGGATAACTTTGCCAATTACTTTGATTGGAAGGATCAATTATATTAAAATGAGTATATTGCCTAAATTACAATGTTTTCCAAACACTTCCTATTTTAGTACCACAATTCTTTCAGAATTTAAATAAATGTATTAGGAAGTTTCCCAGAGTCTCTATTGATAAATTAACCTGATTAATGAACTGGGAGGATTAAAGCTCTGAGACTTTATTGAACAACCTAAATGAAGGTTGTCACCTCCCTCTTTGATGGAGGAGACAAGCTGCCTTGGGTAAAATTGGAACTGCATAAGGTTGGTGAGAAGATGCCAGAAAATTTTATGTACAAATGGAATTCTAAATTGCTGTCTGGTCCTAAGGAAGCCCCCTTACTAAAAGATATAATCACAATTTGGAATAAACTCAATGATCAAATTGGTGTTGGGGGGTGGCCTCTCACCCAAAACTCCCCGAGCTCAAAATAAATTAATTCCGTTAACAATTGGCAATAAAATTCTAGAAACTTGGTCTTGAATTAAATATATCAAGATTATTTTGAGCATGGACAATTTATGGCATTTGAACAAATCAATAATAAATGAGGAGTTGTCTTCTGTTAATATCTTTTTTAAGGGATGAATTATTAAAAATGATTGGGAGTGTGATCGTAAGATGTCTTTTTCAGATGAGGATTGATATTCTACTCCTAGTTGATTAATGAATCTTTATATTGTACAAGGAACTGTTTATTGCAATTTAAGGTGATACATAGAATGCGAGTCTAAACTCAAATCATTCTGTTTCTACGCAGATGTTGATGCATTTTGTGAAAAGTGTAAAATTTTTGAAGCCTCAGTGTTTTGGGAGTGTCTAAATTAGGAAGATATTGGTGGAATATTTTTCATTTCTTTCAACAATTTTTAAGATTAAATTAGATCTATGCCCATTAACTGCCCTGCTTGGATTTTTGTGTGAGCTGGATAAACTTTTATCGGCATCTCGAAAGTTTTAGCTTTTAGGACTTTGGTAGTCAGATGAGCAGTTTTAATATCATGGAAAGATTAACTCTCACTGACTCGTGCACAACTGTTATATGATGTAATATATCTAAGCTTAGAGAAAATTGGGTAAAATATTAAAGATAAAAAGTTTCAATTTGAAAAGATATGGGGCCCATTTAGAGAATACTATTATAATTGGCAATTTTAGATGATTTGGGTGCTCCAGGGCTGATCCGTCTGTCTTCTGGAGGTCACGGCTTGATCCATCTTTGTATTAGAGGGAGGGATTAGATTAGTATTATAGGTTTTTCTTTTAGATAAGTGGGTTTATGGGATTTAATATGATTATCCTGGATAATATCCTTTTTTTCAGATTTTATTAAGGTATAGTGCGATTTGTTATAGTATTTAACTTATTTATATGTATAATCATTTTAATAATCACATTTAATAATAAGGGATGGAATTTAAAATTATCATTGTGTATTTAATTGTTGTGTATATATATTATTTTATCTTGCTTTATTAATATCTTGTATATGGATTATTATGTTAAACAATTTTTTTAAATTTAAAAGGAAGGAATAATTAGGTACAGTACTGACCTTTCTGAAATAGAGACTCTGGTTCAAAAGTGGATCACAAAGAAATTTATCTTTGAAATGTATTTTTTACTTCAGGCGGAAACCCCCAAACAAGGGCTAGATAAGTCGAGAGAGTTGGGAATCCGATCTGAGTAGAGAAATTTATCTATTTTGCTGGTCTGACCTATGTCAGGACAGCATAAGCAACACAATTAATGTAAGATATAGGCGGGTGCAAAATAATTTTTTGCATCAGTTGTATCTTACTCCGCAAAAATTAAATAAATTGATATCTGAATGATCCAATTTATGTTTTTAATGCGGTCAAGATACAAGGACCTTTTTGTATTCAACCTGGTCATGCCCTAAAGTGAGATGCTTCTGGGAAGATTTGGGGAATCTCCTGGAAACAATTACTGAATTCAATACCCTCAGGTGCCAGAATTGTTTTTTTATTGGGGAAATTAGCAGATACAAGACCTAAAATGAAGCTGTTGAAGTATCAATTGAAATTTGTTAAACTTGCTTTAGCAGTGGCCAGGAAATGCTTAGCTATGACTTGGAAATCTGATTCCCAACCAAGTCTGACCTGCTGGACTGCATAATAGTGTTCCTCTGGAGAAGATAACTTAGTACCTCAGAAATTGTTACAATCTTTTGAAGAATATGAAACACTTATTTAAGATTTTGGGCTGTAAGATGAGATCGGAGTGATCGGCGTGGTTTAGCTATATCTGTAGGTTTTTTTTAAAGTTTTTTTTAATTCAGATTTGTTTTTTCTTTTTTGGGTTTTTTTTTCTCTTTTTTCATATATTATTAATTATATCTTTTTAGAGATAGTTCACACCCTAAACTGATCAAAATTTTTTTTAATGATATTTTTATTCTGTAATATTATTGTTTAATATCTCTGTATTAATTCATTACTTACTATGTATTTTTTATATCTCTTTGAACTGTATGTGTTTATAAATTATAATAATAATAATAAAAAGATTGAAAAAGAAAGAAAGATTTATTTTGATGATTCCTTCTCCCCACCCCCACCCTCCAGTCTCTAATACCACAATCTCCAGTATCCCTAGCAATGTCTAGGGTAAGACGTTTAACCCTTAAAGGAGGATGTAGGTTCTGGATGAATCACAATGTTCCATCTGGATGTAATAATGCTTTTGGAAAACATGTTGCATCAAATTGGAAAATTACCTCTTTTTTTCCCTTTTCCTTTGGGGGGGTCTTTCTTTTTTTCCCTGTTTTCCCACTTTTAAGGATGGACACAGTGTCATTTTGTATACATGAACAATAGTGCAGGATTTGATCATTGTGAAAACGTGTTGATTTTTTTATATCAACATGTAGTTTGGTTTTGGTATTTTGCATATATCTGTGATGTTTCTTTGATTTTTTTTTGTTCTGTCAATTTATGTTGATTGTCTATCCTTTTTTAAAATTAAAAAAATTTTAGTTTGTTCATTCTCCCCGTCTCTGCCTGGGTTTTCCCCAGGGGCTCTTGTTTCCTTCCATCATTTGAAACGTATAGAATCAGCCAGCAAATCTAAACATTTCAAAAATATAAAGATAACAATTGTTAAAATGCATAAAACTGTTAAATGTTTGGTAGCAAGAAATGCAAAGGAGAAAGAGGCGAAAATGAAAGGAATTAAGACTCGGGCAAACTGGGGAGGTGAGAAATAACAAGGGATGAATGGATCAGAGGAGGAGTCAAGGGGATGGCAGCTACTAAGACCAGCAAGCCTAAAAGGAAGGGCAGGTGAATGGTTGCAGTGAGATTGGTGGGAGGAAGTGTGTTTATTAATGTAACAAGTGGTGTTGATAAGGTGGATGAACTTGGAATCTGGATCAGTTCTTGGAATTGGCTGTTTTAGAGACATGCTTCAAGAGGAGCAGGATTAGCAGTTCAATGTTCCTGGTTTTTGTTGTTTAAGATGGATGGAAAAGATGATGGAGGCGGAGGCGTAGCATTGCTAATCAGGGAGTGTCACAGCTGTACTCTGTAAGAACATAATGGTGGGCTTAACCATTGAGGCAGTATAAAAGTAGAGGTCAGAAATAAGAAGGGTGCAACTACTCTGAGAGGCCTTCTGAAAATCACCAGGAGGTGAAGGAATAGATATGTGGACAGATTATAAAAAGTTGCAAAAGCAGCATGGTTGTCATAGTGGGAGGCTTTAATTTCCCCAATTTGACTGGGACCTCCTCCATCCCAGAGGCTTGGATGTGGGTGAATTTGTTAAATGCATCCAGGAGAGTTTCTTGAAGCACCATGTAGATAGCCCAACCAGGAAGAGGAGCATGCCAGACCTTGCATTAGGAAATGGTATTGGCCAGCTGATCAGAGTTTCATTTTGGGAATTGTTGGAAATAGTGATCTCTCTTCCTTGAATTTCAACATACTTATTGGCAATGATAAGCTTGGGCCTTGTAGAAAAGAAGGAAATTGGCAGAAGCCAAATTATGACCAGATTAGACAGGAGGTATGGGGTGTAGATGTTATTGGCAAGACTATAACTGACATGGGAGCTGTTTAAGAACCAACTAATTGGAGACCAGGAGCAACATGTTCCAGAATGAAGGAACTATGAGGATGGCAAAGTAAGAGAACCGTGGATGACAAGAGAGGACATGATCTTGGTCAAAATGCAGGATTTAGCAGGCTAATACTAAATGGGGGACTGGGGAAGATAAAGATAGCAGGAAAAAGCTCAAACAGGATATTAGGAAGTCCAAAAGAGGCCATGATATTTCCTTGGTGAGTAGGATTAATGAACTTTGTAGAGGATGACTACAGAGAGGATAGGACCACCCAAGGTCAAGGAGGGAACTTGTGCTTTGAGTTGGAGGAAATCGGAAATATACTAATGAGCACTTTGCATTTGTACTTAACAAGGAGAAGGACATGAACAGTGAAAGGGAGCATAAAGTAGAAAGTGTAAATGTATTAAGACATTTTGAGAGCAAGAAAGAGGTGGGTGATTTTTTTTTTTAAATCTTTTGAGTTAAACCAGTCCCTTGAGCTTGGGATCTTTCTCCAGTTATAGAAAGAAGTGAAGTTTGCTGTGTATCCACGTGCATCCGCACGCATGTATTTTTTTAATTGATGCCAACTGTGTGCAATTTGAGTTGCTCTATTGCAGGGTGGATCTTCTTCAGCATGATGCTGAACCAAGCCATGAAAGACCCCAACAATGAAGACGCTGTTTACATCCGGTACCGCACGGATGGCAGTCTCTTCAATCTGAGGCGCCTGCAAGCTCACACCAAGACACAAGAGAAACTTGTCCGTGAACTACTCTTTGCAGATGATGCCGCTTTAGTTGCCCATTCAGAGCCAGCTCTTCAGCGCTTGACGTCCTGCTTTGCGGAAACTGCCAAAATGTTTGGCCTGGAAGTCAGCCTGAAGAAAACTGAGGTCCTCCATCAGCCAGCTCCCCACCATGACTACCAGCCCCCCCACATCTCCATCGGGCACACAAAACTCAAAACGGTCAACCAGTTTACCTATCTCGGCTGCACCATTTCATCAGATGCAAGGATCGACAATGAGATAGACAACAGACTCGCCAAGGCAAATAGCGCCTTTGGAAGACTACACAAAAGAGTCTGGAAAAACAACCAACTGAAAAACCTCACAAAGATAAGCGTATACAGAGCCGTTGTCATACCCACACTCCTGTTCGGCTCTGAATCATGGGTCCTCTACCGGCACCACCTACGGCTCCTAGAACGCTTCCACCAGCGTTGTCTCCGCTCCATCCTCAACATCCATTGGAGCGCTCACACCCCTAACGTCGAGGTACTCGAGATGGCAGAGGTCGACAGCATCGAGTCCACGCTGCTGAAGATCCAGCTGCGCTGGATGGGTCACGTCTCCAGAATGGAAGACCATCGCCTTCCCAAGATCGTATTATATGGCGAGCTCTCCACTGGCCACCGTGACAGAGGTGCACCAAAGAAAAGGTACAAGGACTGCCTAAAGAAATCTCTTGGTGCCTGCCACATTGACCACCGCCAGTGAGCTGATAACGCCTCAAACCGTGCATCTTGGCGCCTCACAGTTTGGCGGGCAGCAGCCTCCTTTGAAGAAGACCGCAGAGCCCACCTCACTGACAAAAGGCAAAGGAGGAAAAACCCAACACCCAACCCCAACCAACCAATTTTCCCTTGCAACCGCTGCAATCGTGTCTGCCTGTCCCGCATCGGACTGGTCAGCCACAAACGAGCCTGCAGCTGACGTGGACTTTTTACCCCCTCCATAAATCTTCGTCCGCGAAGCCAAGCCAAAGATTAAGGCTTTGGAAAGGGTGTAGAAGACAGTTTTCTCGACTTAACTAAAGCTTGCCCGAACTCTCCTTATGTTTTCTCTAAAGTGTAGCCCTAATTGAGGTGCACAAAATTATTAATACCATTGATAGAGACAATCAGAATATTTTCCTGAGGGTGAAAACATCGTACACAAGAGGAAATGGATTTAAGGTGAGAAGGAGAAAGTTTAAGGGTGATGTCTGGAAAGTATTTTTCAGAGATTGGAAGGTGCCTGAAATGGGTTGCCTGGTGTAGAGGTGGAAGCAGATACAATAGTGGCATTTAAGGACCTTATAGATAGACACGTGAATACGGAGGGATATCTAAAAGGTACAAGCATCAGAGTTTTTGTTTGATTTGGACATGTTGTGCACAAGCATGTTGGCTGCAGGGCCTTTTCCTATGCTATACTTTTCTAAGTTCAGAGGAAAAAAAGGAAAATGTGCAGTAATTAAAATAAACTTTTTTTTCTTGAGGAAACAGTGAGCAACTGGAAGGATTTCGATGGGTTACGCAGCACCTGTGGAGAGAAATACAGTATTTTGTGTCCGGATGTATCAGACTTAATAAAGGGTCCCGCCCAAAACATTGACTATTTTTCACCATTGATGCTGCCTGAGCCACTGGGTCACTCCAGCTTTTCCATTTCTTGTATTTTTCTCATTTTCATTTAATCCTTGGAACATAGCAAGTATGCTAATCTTTCCTATTTGTATTCTCCATGCTTTTTCCCCAGGTCGAATATACTTATTTTGTGTATGTTATCAACAATCAGCATTTTTCTTCCATTTCTAATAAACATGAGATTGAGGATCCCTATCTTTTAAATAATTGACATTTTATTCCATTATATTACAGGAAATTTTTATTTTGCAAATCAAATTAATAAACTGGCATACTAATAGTATTTTCTGTCTAACACTAATTTAGGAATGGCTTAATAGGTGGCTGATATAGTTTTATGGATCCACGTTGCTCACTCTTGATCAAAAGATGGTAGAAATAATAAACTAAGGCAAGTGCATGGACAAATTTTATTATGAATTGGTAATTACTTCATGAATTTTTAAGATGGAATTTTGTTTTGACAATGCCGTTAACTATGGAAATCCAATAGACATTTCCCAGCAACAAAAGCATAGTTACATAAAATATCTGGGATATAAACTGTACATTTGCATATTTAAATAAATTATCATTTTAAATTTGTTTGAGTTGTATTGAAATGATTCTAAGGTTAATTTTGAATATTGTAATGTACTTCTGAATTTACTTTATCCACATGATATTGGAAAGGGAATTACATAATCCTTTATTAATATGAACTTTCAGATTGATCTTGAGCAGAGGACACTTGCAGCAAAGTGATACCAAAGAATTGTATAAAGACGACATCAGTGGAATTGACATGGTAAGTTGTATAACAGTTTTTACTAATATTTATATATTACAGTTTGCAACGTCTGCTGTATTCACTATTCATTTTTTCCTTTTGAATCCATGTTTTGAATGTAGTGTAGAACTCAACAAGATTGCTTTGTGGTGAGTCCTAATACATTTGATCAAAATTAAGTTTGAGTCTATTGTCATGGACTCAAAAATATACACGTTTTTCTTTTGTTTGCCTTATAGAGACACAAATACACAGACTTAGCAGTTTTTTTCCTTTTATTAATCTAAATTTTTTTTCAAAAACATTGCAACAGCTTCACTTCTTACTTTTCTGATTTCTTATTCAAAATCCGTGTGTTTTCAACATACCCTATTATTTTCACTTCTCTTTCTCCACCCTTCTTGGGTATGGCTGTGCTCTCTTTCACCACCCTCTTCAATGCCTCTCTTTGGAGTCCACTAGGGCTTCTGCTGTAATCAGTGGGCTATCACTGTGCGAATGAGATTGTTGCCCACACCAGAGGATGCCATTGATCAAAGCTCAAGTTGGACAAACACTTGACAATCTGTGAAGGAACAAGCCCAGAATGTACCTATGAAAGACATAATGAAGCCAGCTATGAATGTTCAGGATCTATTCAACAATATATTACTTAATATGTGTTGTAATTGGACATGTATCCTTCCTGCCCCAACTTCTGTAGTATATTTGAGTAAAAGAGTGGTAGTGAAGTATTTAAGTGTGAACAAAATGTTGGTATAATGGAATTGAATACAAATGAGGTTCTGTACAGCTGTTCAGTTTACTTGTTAGATACCCTTGCAATAATATGACATTTTGTTCATTAGAAAGACTTGTTCAATTAAGACTAACTGGTAAAAGTTGCAAATGTTTAATTTTCAACACAACCTCTTTTTATAACTTGAAGAGAGATGACATTAGAGGAATAAGTGAAGAAAACAGAATATTAAGTGCATCTTGAATATTAAGATTCAAAGGTTGATAAAATGGATCATAATTTTCCAGTTTTTTAAATGTTATATTTTTTTGTGAACAATGTTGATATTTGTGGAATTATTAGTTATACAGGACAATGAAGAGATACAATTTATACATGTTTGGAATTCAGATGAAATGCTAATGTTGGTAGAGTTGGAAGACCACAAACACTAACTTTCATCATTTTGACTTAAAGTATATAGAGTTTCAATTACGATATGCCTCTGGGTAGAGAGCATGGTCAAGTGGTCCTTTTAATTTCCACTGATGCAAGAACAGTTGGTGACAAATGAATACTCACTGAAATTTTAAAATTGCTATTTCATTTATCTGCACCACTTTAATTATGGGTAGCTATTTGTAACTCGCAGGTGATTTCTTTCCAGAGTTTAGTGCATAAATGTGGAGCTTTGACAGTTCTAGAGTATTGGTTAACCTTTCCTGGTCATTAAACAACTGCACCTTGAATAATTTGCTTACTCTAAACATTATCTTCCGTGTTCTGTGTAGTTCCTCCTAATGTATTAAGTCAATTTGACATTGACTGGTACCGTCAACAATTTCCTTGACTGTTATGCAACAACTACGTATTTTGCAGAATGAGTCATTTGTTTATGCTGATGTACAATGTATGCCATTTGAGAAACACAACAAAATAGGTGTAAAATAAGAAAGGCTGCAGATGCTATGATTGTAGTAAATAAACAAACATGTTGGAGAAACTCAGAGGAGGTCCTGCAGCATCCAGAAAAGGCAAAAATATATGCATATCGTTTTGGCAATGAGCCTTTCGTCAAAGCATGAGCAAAAAAAGTCAGGTGCCTGAATAAAAATGTAAAGGGGTGCAGGGGAGATAAGGCCAATAATCAAGTGGTCATAAGTGGACACATAGATAGGAGAGCAGGAGAGGAAAAGTGAGAATTGAACAGAGGAAGTGGGGGTTATCTCTGAATGTAGAGCTGGAGAAAGGGAGACAGAGATAAGAGAAGGGGAGCTGGAGGAAAGAAGACATAGGATGGGCTAATGAGTGGGGAGGGGGGGAAGCAAACAGAAACCAGAGGTTGACGTTAATGTCTAGACCAAGACTGAGGTGCTGTTCCTTCAATTTGCAGGTGGCCTCAGTTGGGCAATGCATAAGACAATGGACAGACATGTTGGCATTGAAATGGGTTGCCACTGGGATATGCATTCTATTAGAGGACAGAGCAAAGGTGCTCAACCAAGTGATTTCCCAGTCTGCATCCAGTCTCTTTGATGCAGAGGAGGCTGCAACGGGAGCACCAGATGCAGTGATAACTCTTGTAGAATCACATGAAATGTTGCTTAACTTGGAAGGTCTGTTTAAGGGGCAAATAAAAAAAATTATATGTGTACATGCATGTGCATACAATTGCGCGTGCGCGCACACACAGAGTTATAATGTTGGGAGGATTTTGGTAAGATTAGTGGGTTACATACACACATTTTAAAACTTTTTATTTGAAAGACTGAAAATTCATATTCAGTAACATTGCAGGATATCTGGAGAATATGATGCACATTTCACAAGTAGGTGCTAATTGAACTGATGTCATAAAATGAAAATCCATTATTTTGGAGGAGACAAACTGGCTACAAGTACCTTTCTTTAAAGTGCTCACAGAAAGGTCAATCCTGGGTTTTGTTTATCTAAGCCAACAGCTTGACCAAGAAGAGCTCCTGTTGTTTTCTGAAGAAGGTGGGGGTTTTGCAAGTGAAAGTCACATGGGCTTTCTGGCAGTCTCAGTTGGAGAGAGAGAGAGAGAAAAGAGAAGCCCTCTCAGCTTGTATGTGTGTGTGACACTGAAAAGCAGCTGAACAGTGTAAGCCAGGAAGAGCTGGTTGGAAACAAAGTTCCAAAGCAGTGGATGGCTGGAAGTGCCATCTGTCTGATGTATTCTCTTGGAATAAGAGGAACAGAACGGAACTCTGTGGTGGCCTGAAAGAAACGAGACCTTGAGGTGACTAATGGTGGTACCTCAGTTGCAGAAATCCTGGAACAACAAATCTCTCTCTGCAAACCCTACAAGAACCTTCCTGAGTGGAAAACATTTACCTTTTGAGCACCAAAACCTGGTGAACTTTATACATGTTAAATTCTGTGCACAGTATAAGAATTGCCTGCATCCAGAGAACTTGGAAGAAGAAGTGAAGTTGAACTGTGAACCAAAGAACTTTTCTTAAATTTACACACACATTACCTACACATGCTCTTAGAATTAGAAGGGGGTTAGTTAAGTATAGAGATAAGTTAAAATTTGATTCTATTTTAATGTTTAAAGTTTATTAAAAATAACTTGTTTTAAAAACTACTTGTCTTGATGAATGTTTATTGCTGCTGGGTTTTGGGATCCTTGGGGCTCGTAACAGTATGTGTATATATGTTTATAGGGCTTATTCTGTGCTGTAATGTTCTACAGCATTCAGTCCTCCTGTTGTAATGTCCTATACATCAGAGAGACTGGACACAGTCTGGGAGATTACTTAGTTGAACACCTTTCGCTCTTTCCTCTAATGGGATCTCCCAGTGGCAATCCATTTCAGTTACCTGCCCCATTCCCATACCAACATGTCTGTCCATGATCTTGTGCACCATCCAACTGAGACTACCTGCATATTGGATGAACACCTTCCATTCTGTCTGGGCACCCTTCAACCACCCCCCTCATCTCTCTCGTTCTCCATCCGTCTTTCCTCCAGCTCACCTCATCTCTCTTTCCCCATCCCTCTGTCTGCTTTCTTCGAGCTGTGCATTCAGAGCTGCTGCTCTCCCCCAATCAATTCTCAGCTGTTCACTCATGCCCTCCTTGTCCACCTGTGGTTCTTGGCTGTTGGTCTGTGCTCCTTTCTGCACCACCACCCAACACATTCTTCCCTCCTCCTACCTTTTATTCAGGTGGCTGCCTCTTTTTTTTTTTTGCCTGTTCCTTGACATCCAAATAGATTGGGAAAATCCGATATGGACTGGATTCCAAGAGAGAATTTGTAGAAAGCCTACAAGATTACTTTTTAGTGCAGCTTGTTGCGCCTAGAAGGGGATCACCTGAACTGGATTGGGTGTTGTGTAATGCAGCAGAGGTGATTAGAGAGCTTAAGGTAAAGGAACCATTAGGGGGCAATGAAAACAATAGTATTGAGTTCAATTTGAGATTTAACAAGGAGAAACAAGTCTGATGGGTTGGTATTTCAGTGGAGTAAAGGGAATTGCAGTGGCATGAGAGAGGAACTGGTCAAAGTGGATTGAAAGTAAGTACCCATAGAGAACCTGGCTTAGCAGCAATGAATGGAGTTTCTGCAACAAATGGGAAGGTGCAGGGTAAATACAAAACAAAAGATGAAATATACAAGTGGAAAAATGTCACCACTGGCTGACAAGGAAGGCACTGCCAACGTGAAAGCAAAAGAGGACATACAAGGAAGCGAAAATTAGAGGAAAGTTGGAGGATTGGGAAGTTTTTAAAAACTTACAGAAAGTAGCTAAAACTCATAAGGAGAGAAAAGGTGAAGTATTAAAGTAGGCTAAAAAATGATATCAAAGAAGATACAAAAAGCTTATTTAAGTATATAAAGAATAAAAGGTGAAATTAGATATTGGACCACTAGAAAAAAAACGCTGGAGAAATAATAATGGGAGACGAAGAAATGGCAGTGGAATTAAATATTTTGCATCAAGTCTTCACTGTGGAAGATACTGGCAGTGTGCCAGATGCTGAAGGGTATCAGGGAAGGGAAGTGAGTGTAGTTACTATTTCAAGTGAGAAGGTGCTCAGAAAACTGACTAGTCTCAGGTTGGATAAGTCTCCTGTACCCCCTGGGTCTAAAAGAAGTAATGGTAGAGATTGTGGAGGCATTGGTAATGATTTTTCAGAAATTCTGGTTAAGTATTGGAGGACTGGAAAATCGCATATGTCGCCCCACTATTTCAAGAAGGGAGTGAGATAACAAAGGAAATTATAGGCCAGTTAGCCTGACATCGGTGATCGGGAAGATGTTGGAGTCAATTATAAAGTATAAAGACACATGACAGGATAGGCCAAAGCCACCATTGTTTACTTGAGGGAAAATTTTTGTCTGACAAATCGATTGGAATTCTCTGAGGTGATGAGGAAGATGATTGTTGTGTATTTGGATTTTCATAACGCATTTAAAAAGATGCCACATGAGGCCACTTAATTAGATAACAGTCCATGGTATAACAGGAAACATACTAATGTAGTTAAAGCATTGGCTGATTGGCAGAAAGCAAAGAGTTGGAATATAGCTATCGTATTCTGATTTGCAGCCAGTTGCTAGTGATGTTCCACAGGGGACAGTGTTGGAGCTGCTTTTTATGTTGTACATTAAAGATTTGGATTATGGAATGAATGACTTCGTGGCCAAGTTTGCAGATGATGTGTAGTTAAGTGGAGGAGCAGGTAGTGTAGAGGAAACACAGAGGGTACAGAAGGACTTGTACAAATTAGGAGAATAGGCAGAGAAGTGGCAAATGAAATATAATGTCAGAAAGTGTCCATCCGGTCATTTACTTTAGTAGAAAAAAAAATAAAACAGCAAACTTTTTTCATTGGAGAGAAGATTGAAAATGCTCAGCTGCAAATTGCCTGTTAGTAAACTTACATGTTGAGATGGTGGTGAAGTAGCCCATTTCTGTTCCTATGTTTTGTGGTCTTGACAAGGGGCTCAGACCAGAAACATTGGCTGTATATCATTCTCCTTCAGAACTTGCTGAGTTTCTCTTGCATTTTTGTGTATTTATAATAAAATAGGTGCATATTTATAAGAATTTAAAATGGATATTCAATTTAATATCTGATGATTAATCTGTTGAATTAAACCAAGAAAATGATAACTCTTCATTTAAGTGCATTTACCTGCTGTATGCTCGTTTCTGGCTGCTTAGAGCCAGTCACCCCATATAAAGTGCTCAGACTGGAGTGTGGCTAATGTGCCATATTTAAAAGGGCAGTAAGGACAAGCCAGACAATTACATGTCTGTATGCTTCCCATTAATGTTTGTGTAAGTGCTGGAGTGGATTCTGAAAGGCAGAATATACTGGCATTTGGACAGACAGGGACTAATTAGATGTAGTCACCATGGAGATTGTGTCTTGAATCTGATGGGTTTTTTTAGAAAGAGATGCTTGAGGGTTAATGAGGGCAAGGCTGTGGATGTATATATGGACTTTAGTAAGGCCTTTGACAAGGCCCCACAAGACAGATTCGTCTGGAGGTTTAAATCATATGGGATCCAATGTTAGCTGGCCTGTTGAATTCAAAACTGGCTGAGTGGAAGGATGTTTTTCTGATTGAAAGCCTATATGCAGTGGTGTGCTGAAGGGTTAGTAAAAGGTCAACTGTTATTTGTCTTTTATATTAATGATTGGATGGCAATATAGTTAACTGGATTACCAAATTTACAGATGACCTCAAAGTTCGTGATGCCTTCCTTCTTCTAGCTATCCATCCCATAGCGAGATGATTGTTCCTCTTGATCAGTTTGTCAGGTTTGATATGTGCATACTATAGTGGCTGTACATGCCGATCCTTGACAGGCTTGCCACATACTTGGCAGGTGAGGCCTGGAAGGGCAGCAGTGGCAGAAGCTCTGTTGTGGTGCTTCCGGTGCCTTACCTCTATTATCTCTTTGATCCTGTTCTCAGAAGAGTCAACACCTTATCTGATGGCATCCCTCCACTGCGAGTGACGTTGAGCTAGATCCTTCCATGTTAATGGGGCATTGTGAGCTTTCTTTCGGCTCCTGTGCAGAACATCCTTGTACTGTAGTCACTGGCCTCATTTTCGGGTACCGCTGGACAAGATGTCCAAGGTTGAAACTGCTAGCATTTTGGCTCAAGAAAAGACCTTGATATTGGAGACCTCCTTCAGTAGTGGATAGTAAAGAAGGATCCAAGTTTGTAATAGGAGCTAGATTAGATAGTTAAGTGGGTCAAGGAATGGCAAATGAAATTTAACTCAGTTGCACTTTGGTAAATCAAATCAAAGCAAGACTTGCATGGTAAGTTTTATAGAACAGAGGGATCAAGTGCAATATTCCTTTAAAAGTGACAACTTGGATAGATAAGGTAGTGAAGAAGGTGTTTGGCATGCTGCCCTTCATTGGGCAGAATATAGATTTCAAAAGGCAGGAACTCGAGATTTAATAATACAAGGTGTTAGTGAGACCACACTTTGTGTACTATGTGCAGTTCTGGTCACCTTTACTAGAAATTAGAAGAATTGAGTTTTTGGAAGAGATTAAGTCTTTATTCCCTAAAGTGAGGGAGGCTGAAGGTGAGGGGGTGACCTTACAGAGGTTTACAAAGTGATGAGGTGCATGGATCAAGTGAATGTTCAGTCCTTTTCCCCACCACCCCTCCCACCAGAGTAAACTATTCTAAACTAGAGGTCATAGATTTAAGAGGTGATGGTCAAGATTTCAGAGGGACCTGAGAGGAAATTATTTTTATTTTTGCATTGTCCATATCTGGAATGAGCTATCAGAGGAAGCGATAGAAGCAAGCACAATAACAACATTGTGAATGAGGGGTGAAGGGGTAAGGACCAATTGTAGGCAAATGGGGTTGGCCCAGAATACCATGTTGGTAGGCATGGGCTAATTGGGCTGAAGGGCCTGATCTATGGTGCATGACTGACTGTAAAACAACACTGTCAACTTGCATATTTATCCCACAGAATATTTTTGTCTAGATAGTAAGTAAACCTATTTACTATATCTTTTAGTAAATTTATCATAAATGTAGTTGACCTCTATTTGGTTTCACTTACCTGGATGAATGTACCTCCAATAACTAGCTCTCCCAGAAGCATGACACTATTAAGGACAAAGTAACTTTCTTGATTGGCACTCCAAAATTATTCCTCCCCCATCAAAACGCACAGTTTTTTGGTTTTCAAGATGCCAAATATTTACCATCAAGGACTTGGGCCGCAGGTGATCGGAACTTCAGACCTTGGATGTTCTCCAATTTACATACTGTTTATTTAGAAATATACCAAAATTTGTCACTGGTTTAAATCCTTGACTTCCAGGCCCAATAAGGCAAAATAAGTACATCAAAATAAGTGCATTCATTCAGTTCCCCAACTTTTCAAAGGATGTTAGGGATGGAAAATAAATGCTCACTTTCAAGTTGAGATCTTGAAAATGAATAAATGAAGAAATCTTGAAGTGCAGAATGATATTTTGGAAAAATAATTATCAGCAGAGAAAAATTCATCCCAAGTTTTTAGAAGATGCAAGGCAAGAAGTAAGACTTAGATTTTTAAATGTTCTGTTTTACAACCTCCACAGTACCATCTCAGCAGCGACAAAATGCAGCCAAGATTGGCATTGGGGAAGAATTGTTTGCATAGTTTTGAGTCCTTTTGTCATCAGACTGAAAAGAATTTCCTTTGGTTTATTAGCAATTTTCTCCAGTAAAAAGTTTTGGGGAAAATGTAAAAGATGTCATATATCAAAAGTACAACAGCTTTGATTTTATACAAATAATGATGGCAATTATTAATGTTCAATAGCAAAGGTTACTCAGTTGCAAAATTTAGAACAGATTTCACTGCTAACAAGTAGCTAGTTTTTTCATACTATCAGTTCAAATCATATTTTTTAAAAATTGGGCTCTAATTGTAGACTTCTGGAACAAATCCCATTTGAGTATTTAATCATTTATACATTTGAGAAATTTATTACTAATATGTATATACAATACAATGCTGAAAAATAAACTATACAAGTAAAAGAAAAATAGGAAAAAGATTTAAATATACAAATTCACGATGAGGCTTGGTCAAGATTGTGCCAGGAGAGTAATTAATATAATTAATGTTAGATATCAAATTGTACAATATAATTTTTTGCACCAATTATACTACACTCCATATAAGCTGTTCTGACAAATGTTTCAGATGTAACAAAGCAACAGGAACCTTCTTACATGCAGCTTGGTCTTGTGAAAAAGTGGGAAAATTTTGGGAAGACTTGAATATATTATTGGGACAAATTATAAAGATGCAGATACCAAAAGATCCCAGAATATTTTTGCTTTGTGATTTATGAAGTTAGATAAATATCAATGAAAATTTTTGAGTGCCGCAATAGCGGTGG
The DNA here is from genome assembly GCF_036971445.1 of Narcine bancroftii. Classification (NCBI taxonomy): domain Eukaryota; kingdom Metazoa; phylum Chordata; class Chondrichthyes; order Torpediniformes; family Narcinidae; genus Narcine; species Narcine bancroftii. Next base: position 73,664 of record NW_027212016.1, read on the forward strand.
CACGGAAATGTATGGCAGTTACATGGAAGTCAGATAACTTTATACGGTTGGATAGATGCCATATGGAAATTCAAAATTTTATACCTTTGGAAAAGATGTAATTTAATGAATCAACCTGAGAATTTTTAAATGAATTGGAAACCATATGGATTTCATCAGTAAGAGTCCATCCACATTGTCCATAACACCCCCTCCTCCCAATTAATATACTTAGGAATATATGAATAGTGAATGATCAATAAATTCAGGTGTTTTTTCTTTTTGTCTTTTTTTGGGGAGGGAGGGGGCTAAAAAGAAAAATGTATGATTTTTGTATCATTTTTATTACATTCTGTTGTTATATGATGAAGAATTATGTATGTATTGATGCAAATGGAAAAATAAGTAGCAAATTTCAGAAATTTATTTCAGATGAATAAACTGTCCTTGCTGGGACTTAACACCCTCTCCTAACTGGATTCTGGGCTTCTTGACAGACCACAGTATGTCCTGATTTAGCAAAACCTCCAGTCCCATCAATCTGAGCACTGGCATAACCCAGGGCTGTGTGATTAGCCCTCCTACTGTTAATGCTGCTGACTCAGGGCTACACTGCCAGATTCAGTTCCAACAGAATCATCAAATTTGTGGCTGATACAACAGTTTGACCTCAGCAGCAGCAATGATGAGTCCCATTACAGAGAGGAAGTTAAAAGGCTTGTAAAATGATGCAACAACGACAACCTGAGTCACAACATGGACAAGATTGTGGACTTCTGGTTGACAATTCTACAATACACATCAATGGTTCCATCATGGAGAGAATGGAGAGCACAAAGGTCCTCGGACTGCATAGAAAGGATGACCTATCCTGGATTTGCAATAGCTCCTAATTAGTCAGGAAGGCACAGCAGCACCTACATTTCCTAAGGAGGCAAGTCTCCTGACCCCCATCTTAACAATCTTACAGAAGCAAAATTAAGAGTGTCTTCTCTGGCCACATCATTGTTTGGTATGGTGCCTATATCCAATCGGGAGCCTATAAATGAAAAAAATCACTGGGATCTCCCTTTCCTTTATTGAGAACCTTTACCGGAAGCGATGCCTAAATAGGGCTCAAGGAATGATAAAAGACTCTTTCAATTCAGCACACAGTATCTTTCACCCATTCTTATCAAGGAAGAGGTACCAGAGCATCAAAATCAACACTGCTAGGCTGGGGGAGTAGCTTCTTCCTGCAGGCTTGAGACTGATGAAGAGTATTCTGTAACCATGTAGATCATACCAAGTATTTATTTTGGTATTTGTGATCATTATGTACTCTATTGTTTTTTTGTGTGTGTGCACTATTAGTTGGAGAGCAGCTATTTTGTCAGGTTGTATATGGACAATCAGATGATAAACTTGAATAGATTATTTTAGTGAATCATTTGTAATGAGGTTTATTAGAAACCATTCTTTAATTCATTCTAAATACCATCTTATCCTGTAAGGATATGTGTGTGTGGGTTTGTCCACTTTATCTGGAAAAACACAAATATGCTCTTTGACTAAAAAGGAAACCAATCCTCATTTTAGGATGAAGACGGACAACTTAGTTTGGAATGTATCCAAGCCAATCAGATCTTTCCCAGGAAAAAATTAATTAGAGAAGAAGAAAACCTCCAGGTATCAAAGAAAAAATGTGGATTTAATTAGAAAAATTGTAAACTCTACTGCTTGTAAGTGATGTATCCAGATAATTTTTCCTTGATGTCATCTCCATCAGCTTTAATTCTCTGAAGTGTTAACATTGTGTATTCCAATATACTACTGAGATAGATCCCAGATGAATCTAAATTTGACCCCCTTTTTGATTCTTTGGATTTTTTTTAAATGAATGACTTGCGCCATTAACTTTCACACCATCAGGACATTCCAAAGTGCCTTTATAGTTTTAGTCATTGCAGTGAAGCAGTAATCAATTTGTGTACTCACTTCTAGGTACCGTGTATGGTATTATCAATAAAATTAGTTTTGCTGATGCTTCCTGAGGGATAAGTATTGTCATCAAAGACTCCAATGAAAACCCATTTTCTTCAAAATGTCACTTTGGATCCTTCAGACAAGCCAAGACAGGTAGATTGGGCCATTAAAAGTATTGGCCTAACTCTGGTTTTCAAACTTTTTCTTTCCACTCACATCCCACCTTAAGTCATCCCAATGTCATAGGTGCTCTGTGATTAGTAAGGGATTACTTAAAGTAGTACGTGAGTAGAAAGAAAAAAGTTTGTAAACCACTATTTTAATCGTAAATAATTAACTCTTTATGTGCATGGTTTAATAACTCCAAAGGAAATAGGCCACTAACAATTTTTCTCAAGCAAAATATTTCAGTAACCATTCGGCCTAAAACAGTGGTTCTCAACCTTTCTTTTCCCCCCACCCCACTCCATACCACTTTAAGTAATCCCTAACTAATCAGAGCATCTACGGCAAAGGGATTACTTTGTGGTATGTGAGTGGAAAGAAAAAGTGTGGAAATCACTGGCCTAACTGTTTTGTTCAAGCCTCTGAAGTAACATTTGTACTTAGAAACAAAGAATTTGGACTCGATTTGGATGGAGCACAAAAAAGATTTATTATGATAGCCCTAGCTGTAGCAAAAAAATGTATTATGTCAACCTGGAAATTAGAAGAGAGCCTGAGAATACAACAATGGTATATAGAAATAAATAAATGTATTCCATTAGAAAAAATAACATATAATTTAAGAAATAACATCACAATATTCGAACAAATATGGGAATCATACATGAAATACAATAGAGAAATCCTACCATGGACCTCCACCACCTAAAATGACAGAAGGAGAAGACAATGAAATGAAGTGACTCAGTATATAAAAGTAAAATACAAAAATTTCTTGTTTATTTTTATTAAGTGACAACATTGTTTAACGGGTTTAATGTATCTTATAGATTGAAGGAGAAAGGGAGGGAGGGGGGAAAAGGGAGAAAATGGCACTGTATATATTCGAGAAAAATGTCTATGTATTTTGGTCAGTATGGTTTATAGTGTGAAAAATTAAAAATTTAAATAAAAAAGAAGAGAAAGTACAGCCATTCCCATGTAACTGAACCATTTGATAGTAATTTCACAATTATTTTCCTTTTCTCTTGGTTACCACTGCTTTTGTTGTGTGAAATCTCCAGTGTTAATTATTGTTAAAATTTATCAATAAATGAAATTGTTTTGTTTAGATTTTGAGCCATTGTGGTTAAATTTCACTCTTCAAATCTATCCAACAAGTTCAACCAGTGATTGTGGCTAATACTGCACACTATTGTGTTTAGTAAGTATTTAGTCAGCACAGTGAAATACAAATAAAATTGCCCTAAGTTCTTCTGCACCAAAGTGCTTGTCGTGTTTTTGATTATTGAATCAAATTTGTATACAACTTGTACAATATCGACATTAATTTGTGCTTGTTTATGATTATTACTGCAATAATAATTCCTTCCTGATTAATTTTTAAGGTTCCATTTCCTGAACTTCATGGAGAAAGTACAGAATATATTGGTCGTGCTGAAGATGCAGTTATCGCTTTGTCTAACTACAGATTGCACATCAAATTTAAGGAAACGCTTGTTAATGTAAGTTTTGAAAGAATTTTTCAATAATATAAAAATAAGTTTTTTTTTAAATAATAATAATTCTGGAAATATTTGGGCCTGGTGACTTTGTGGAGAAACAGATGGAATTTTTCATCAAAATTGGTAAAAGTTTAAAATAAAGAGTTTAAAATCAGGAAAAATTGATCAGAGGAAGCTCTTTGGTAGAGTGGAGGCCAAAGGAGACTGAAGGGCACACTGGTAGCAGTGGTGATAACGGAAACTACGAAAATGGCCAGTGATACACAGACTATATCTGGGAATTGTGTAAATTGGAAGTGATAAATGTAGTCTGAAGTTAGCAAAAGAATAGAGAAATGTGCAATCAAAGGTTTGAATGACTGAATATTTCTAATTGTTGAATGTAATCTTCAGTCCTCAGAAATAATATACCTAGTTGGACGATGAGTTGGTATTCTTTGAGTTTGCTTTGAACTTTGAAATGTTGTAAGAGGCCAAAGATCGAGCAGGAGAAAGGTGGAAGAATTCTGTTGACAGGCACCTTCCATGGTGCAGGAGTCCATGCTAAGAACTACACTGAAGACTGTTGCAGTCACTGTGATGAAGAGAATAGGTTTGACGGGTTCAGAGTAACATGTCCAGGATACATGTTAATAGGAAATGGTGATCTTATTTACTCGCAGGAGAATTTGCAATTGGGGACACAGTCACTCAATTATAATGCCCAAGTTAATGCAACTTCCAATAAATCACTAATAAGCACAACTCGCAATTGTGACACGAGGGTTAAACGGTACCCCTCTCTCACCAGCAGATACAGCACACTGATTAACTAAAAGGTAGAAATCTGGTTACAATCTACAATGGGTCGGATACTACAGTCTCCCCTGGGTGCAGACTACAAGCCTCCATCCTGTATCGGCATATAGCTCACAACTGGTTTCCCCTGTCGCCCATGGCCCACAATCTAGGTTGACTCCTTGCAGTCAGTCTTCCAGCATCACCCTTGGCATTAATCTGGATTGGAGCTCAGGGTTGCCTCAAGGGGACAAAGAGGGCAATCTGCTCCACGTGCTTGAGGAGCATGCCTGGGTACACCCACTTAACCTGTGAGGACCAATGCATCTGGTCGAGGTCGTCCAGGTGTACCCACGTGACCTAGAAGAACCAATTGTGTGGCAGCCTCACCTTTGGGTGGATCTGTCCTTGATTGACATGGGGTAATGAATTTTGACCTGCCTCCTGCCTGGTTGATCAGATGGCCTTTGGGAGCAAGCACACGTAAATTCCTTTGTTTGGACCAGTTTCCTGTCTGACCTGTTAGATAATCCTCCAGTTAAGTCACTGCAAAGGCTTTATGAAGAAGAAGCAGAATCTAGGATCTTGCAACCCCCATTGAACATTGCAGGAAAAGCCTGTGTAACAGCTTCTTCGATTCTTCACAGGTACATTGTTTAAGGGGAGATATGAGTGGCATTGTAAGCGAATGCCTTATTTGATGGTACAATAATATTTCTCATATTATATGAGAAAAGTATATTTTGAAATTGTGTGTATGTGTAGGATAGTGAATGAAAGGAACAAAACTCATAAGGATGACCCAGAGTTTGTCGCTGGCTAATATATCAGTACTTCATCCTAATCCTACTCTCACCTTTCTGCCTTTGACACCTGCTTTCTTTCAGATATGATTTATCATCTATGTACACCATCCCAAGCATACTATTCTAATATTCACTGGCTCTTGATCTCCTCTTTCAACAGCATCACCTCTAATAGTTCATTTAGTCTTTCCTGGTCTCCACCCAATTGTAGGAATTCCATTTTCCTCTCTTGGGCTCTCCCCACCACAGCATCCCTGCATACACATTTGCAATTTTAAAACTTTTTCTTTTAAACTCTTCACAGTTTTGGTGCATAATGAGTGACCTGAAATGTGTATTCCTGCTCTCTCCGTAAATGCTGCTCAACCTGCTCCTTTTCTCCTGTATTTCCTTACATATTTCTGATTCCCAACATCTGTAGTATTTTGTTTTGGGTTTCAATAGGATTTAGATGACAAATCACCTCTGAATTTATAATTTGGACCGAGTTTTCCACAAGTTCAGCAACATTGCTGATATGTATGTATGAGTTCAGGATTAAGAACACTGAGTTTGTTTCTTTTACACTGATCAAGTTAAAAAGTTATTTAAGATTTGAGTGAGATTGAGCAATATTTTGGGGATGCCAGGCATAACAAATAAGTTTAACTTTAGAATCAGTCTGATAAGTGATCAAAAGCTGTATTCTGATTTCCATTCTGCAATTCCTGAAATCTTGGGCCATGTTTTCCTCCAATTTCCTGTATCCCATCTTAATTTTAACATTTAAGAATTTGAACAGATACATGAATGGGAGAGGTATGGAGGGCTATAACCATATAACCATTTATAGCACAGAAACAGGCCATTTCAGCCCTTCTAGTCCATGCCGAACAATTTCCCCCACCTAGTCCCACTGGTCCGCATTCAGTTCATAACCCTCCTTACCTCTCCCATCCATATACCTATCCAACTTTTCCTTAAATATTAACATTGATCTCACTTCTACCACCTCTGCCGGAAGTTCATTCCACACCCCCACCACCCTCTGTGTGGAAAAAATTCCCCCTCATGGTTCCCCAAAACTTTTCCCCTTTTACTCTTAATCCATCCCCTCTTGTTTGAATCTTTCCCACTCCCATGGAAGAAGCCTATCCACAATTACTCTTTCTGTCCCCCTTATAATTTTGAATTCCTCTATCAAATCACTTCTCAATTGTCTTCGCTTCAGGGAATTAAGTCTCAGCCTGCTCAACCTTTCCCTGGAACTCAAACCCTGAAACCCCGGCAACATTTTCATAAACCTTCTCTGCACTCTCTCTATTCTGTTTATAGCCTATAGTATTCCAAATTTGGCCTCACCAATGCCTTATACAATTTCAACATAACATCCCAACTCTTGTATTCAATACTCTGATTTATGAAGGCCAACATACTAAATGCCTTCTTCACCACCCCATCTGCCATGACTCCTAAATCCCTTTGTTCCACTGCACTCCTCAGTTGTCTACCATTTAATGAGTATGACCTGTTTTTGATTAGTCCTACCAAAATGTAGCACCTCACATTTATCAATATTAAATTCCATCTGCCATCTTACAGCCCACTCTTCTAACTGTCCGATCTCACCCTGTAAACTTTGATAATCTTCTTCACTGTCCACAACACTGCTGACCTTTGTATCAAATGCAAATTTACTAATCCAATTTGCCATCCTATCATCTAGATCGTTTATATATGTCAAGCAGCAGTGGACCCAGTACTGATCCCTGAGGCACTCCACTAGTCACCAGCCTCCAATATGACAAACAATTTTCCACCACAACTCTCTGGCATCTGTGGTGCAGGTCAGTAGGAGTAGGCAAAACAATGGTTGAGCACAGACTAGAAAGGCTGAAGGTGCCTATTTCTGTGCTGTAATGTTCTATCTCAGCCCCACTTTGATCCATTTATTACTGCATCCCTCTTTCCAATGTTTTTATTCTACCTTCACACTCCAGAACCACCAATGCCTTTGCAAGATATCTACTTTACAGAGGCACCACTTGTGATCCTCCATTCCCCACCCCTTCCAAAAATATTGATCAGCTACTTGCCATGTTTGTGGCCTGTTTCTGCCTTTAGTATGTGCTACCCTTCGACCTGATATTCTCTTCCTTTATGCACTTTTTCATTGATCTTTTGTACCTTTTTTGGGGGGGGGGGGATTTTAATTCCAATAAGTTCAAGAGAGTATGAGGCAAAATGGTGGTGTGATCTGGCTTTGTAAAAACAAAGCAGATTTGCTTCACTCCACTCCTATCAGCTCTGTAACAAGATGGGTAGAATTGTGAATTCCTGAACTGTCAGTGAAAGAAAGATACTGCTGAATGATGGAGAGAGCATGATATTTTTAGACTAACCACAAAGGCTGATTTTTTTTTTAAATCAATTTCTATGAACCCATTGATCCACCAGCAGGTTTATTGTTTAACAAGCAAATTTTTATTGATTGGTTCTGTACAGAAAGGACCAATTAGGTAACATTCCATGCTATGGATTCAAAATGGCAGAATTTTGCTGGAGACTTGGATGTTTCTGTTCTCTAAAATTCCGTAAATGTTGTAAGTCAACTTCACATAGACATTAATTCAAAGAGGAGTTAGAAGAGCAAAAGATTACTTTTTTTTTGTTCATTCACATAAGTGTAGAATTATTTCCATTACTCCAAGCAAAGAATCTGTTTACTTTACGCCTTATCAAGAAAAGGGTTTTCTGTTTTGTTTTGGTTTCCTGTATAGAGTATTTACCAAAATACCTGTTGTGAATTGACAGTAAGTATACATTTTTTTCTTATCCTAGCATCATTGATGGAAATGTTAAAGCAGAATGCTGCCAGTGCATTGTGGGATTGTAGTTGCATGCTTTGTCTTTTTAAAATTGGCTTTACCCTAATATTACACGGTAACTTCTTGAAGCATTTTCAAAATTAGATAATTTTGTAATGGTGCACTATTCTCCAGGATTAAGCAGCAAGTGTTGATGCCCTATTTAAAGTTGCTCAATTTCATCAGTAACAGATGTCTAACCAATTTTACCTCATGCAAGTTTGATTAAATCTCAGCTGTCTAACAAATTCTAAAGTAAAATCCTTCATAATAGATTCCATCCCTGCTATAACTTCACTGATTTTTGTCTCTTGCTTCTTTACTCCTATTGTATCCTTTGTGGCAAACAGTGGTGTACTAAAACTAACAACTAATTGGTATTTTATACAGTTTCTAATCTGATCTCATTTAACTCTAATGTAAATTGCAACTGATGAAGGAGAATGTTCAATATTCTTTCTTGCACTAACCTATCTGCTCTTCCACTTTTAGTGACCTGTGGAAATTCACATGAAAATTCCTATGTTCCTTTTTTATCTCAGTATCCATCTGTTTTCAGTATTCATTTTCTTTGTTGGTTTCCCCAGAACAGTTACTGGTCTCCATAGTGAATTCAGTTTTCTTTTCTGCAGTTTGATCTCTCCACTAATATCTTGCTGAAATCTAGTTTTCTTCACTTGCATGGTTTTGCTACTTTTTTTTCATTGAAGTTTGAAATGATCTCTCCTCCAATTACATTCAAAGAATTGATAAACAGGGAGTCCCTGGGTTACTAACAAGACCATTCCTACATCTGTCTTCAAGTCGAATTTTTAGATAAGTCGGAACAGGTACATATTAGTTCTTATTTAGCATCAATTAGTCAAATGTTTGCCTTAGAACTGTTTAAAAAATTTTTTTTAAATAAATGAAACAGTTTTTAAAACAGTTTAGGAAAAAAAATCATAATTAAAAGTTAACATTTACTCACGTTCCATCGTTGTCTTGTATACAATTTGTTTGTAAATACAAATTGTTAAGTCGGAGGTTTGAAACCCAGGGACTCCAAGAGACTGCACTGAATTCTTTTCCATGTAAATGTCTTACCAGTAAAATATATTTAATCTCACTTTGTTTTTAAATGTGCCTTCTTTACTTAACATGGTGAAACATTCCAGAGGAACATTGAAACATTGCTTTTTTTGAGAAGTTCATGGCTTATGAACTTTTTTTAAACCACATATTTACCTGTATAAGACCATAGTGAGTCTTTCATCTGGGGAGGTTCAGGATTTAGTCTATGACAATGAAGGAAAGGCCATATGTTCCCTGGTCAGGATGTTTCCTTGTGATGTGGATTACGGTGTAAAACTTTTGAGTCATTAGCCACAGAATGTCCATCTAACTATAATGACTAACATCCACAATCATCTTCCTTATGAGGTATGGCTCCAGATGATTTGCTGTCTCACAGCTCCATTGATTTGGGTTTAATCCTGATTTGTGGTCCAGTTTGTATGGATGTGCAGCATGTACATTTTCCCTCTGACCACAGGGCTTTCCTCCACATAATCTGTTTTCCTTCCATATTCTGAAGAAGTTCAGGTTGCTGGTTAGTCAATCCACGCTAAACTGAGCAGTAGAATCACGAGGGAGTTGAGAGGATAAAATGGGATTGGCATCAATGCATGGTTAACCCATAGTTGGTAGACCAAAGGGGCTGTTTCCACAATTCATGACCTGTGGAACATTTTTCCCATGATGCACTGATTTCAGTTTTACCAGGGCTACTTGGCAAAATGGTGTCTTGATATCAAAAATAGTAACTCTAACCTTGCCTCTGGAATTCAGCTCTGAAATCAATAAAGGGACCAAGACTGCGACAAGGCTGGCAGTTGTGTAGTCTTCATGAAATCCAAATTGGGTGTAGGTAAGCAATAATGGGAGAGTAATTGCCACTTGATAGTGCAGTCAACCACACCTATAATTATGGGTGATTAAGCTTGCCGCATCGGACTGGTCAGCCACAAACGAGCCTGCAGCTGACGTGGACTTTTTACCCCCTCCATAAATCTTCGTCCGCGAAGCCAAGCCAAAGAAGATATAGCTTGATACTGTCAAAGCTACCATATGGCAGTTTGTATGTGCTTGTGAAATGAGTATGAGCTATGTAAGCAATGCAGGAAAGTGGGAAATTCATGTTAATTATTTACATTTAACTATGTTTAGTTTTACATCTTTACACTCTTTGTCATTATATAAATGTACAGACAGCTTTCCTTTGTTCATTTTTGCTGCATGATGGAAGTAATGCACTCATGGATGCTTGTTTGATGTTTTAGTATTTTAGCAATAATGTAGATGTCCTCTTTAGCAGACTTTTAAGTGGACATGAAAACTTTAAAATAATAGACTTTTTTTTCCACAGTCCTGTTCTATGCCATGAAGTTTAATTGTGTCCTTATTACAATATGAAATATGAGCCAACTTCTGGGATCTCAAGCAGATTGAAAGAAACTAATGTTGGTGTGCAAATAGTTGAATCCACATCCATCTTAAATAGCATTTTAATGTGATTTAAAATATAGAGAGAATGTCATTTGAATGTGGGCATGTTTTATTGTCATTGTACAAATATAGATAGCTTAAGATTTTTCTTAATGAAGATTTAAGCATGGTGTTAACATTGTGTCATTGTTGCTGTAAATGTAACATGCTGGTGCTATTTTTGTTTGAAAGATTGTCCAATATAGTTCCATACTCCTTGTTTTTGCCCAGAGCCCTGCAAATAAATACTCTTCAGATTTTTTAAGTTTAGGAAAATTAGTTTGTAGCCTGAACTTCTGTTGTACTCACTCATGTTTCACAGTATTACCTTTCTGGTTAGCCATACATTTTTACAAGTATGAAAATGTTAACAATTCACTAAAAATAGATGAAGCGCAACATTATCCTGCAAAAAATGTACTGCAGATTTAAATTCAGTAATGGATGCATGTTAGAGGCAAGGAAGAAAGGTATAAATTTTTTTTTGAGCCATTTAGGCCTGTTGTTGGGAACATACCACAGAATGTTTTTTTTCTACAGATGAAAATAGAACTGCTGAAAAAATGACCTGGGAAAGAAACTCAAGCTTTTCAGGGTTGCCATGCTATAATTCTGGGTTCATCCACCTGATGTATGCAGTAGTTTTAAAAATGTTATCTTGTACTGAATTTCTATTGTTTAAAAAAAATTCACTGTAACAGGCCCTTCCGGCCCATGAGTCCGGACCACCCAAGTACCCCAATTAACCTGCAACCCCTGTCTGTTTTGAAAGGTGGGAAGAAACTGGATCACCTGGAGGAAACCCGTGCAGATATGGGGAGAATGCACAAGCTCCTTGCAGACCACGCCGATTCAAACCCGGGGTTGCTGGTGCTTTAATAGCATTCCACTAACTGCGCTGAAATCGTAGCAGAATTACAAAAAAATTTAATAATTTAAACATTTTAGATTTAAATGAGTAGCTGTGAATAAAAGCTCTCACAACTGGAGGGAAAACAAACAATTTTATTAGTTTGACTATGGTTAGGGTTTCACAGTAGTCTTTGGAAGGGTTCTGGGTTTAGACGGGAAACTATGGTTATATGTGAGCAGACAGAGGCGGGGCCAGCACCTCAATACCAGCGAATCCCAATTCACTGCATTCACCCCTTCCTGCAGAATTTAGGGTCTTTGAATGAAGAAAGAAAACATGGATTCAGAAAAAAAGTCAAAAGTATACCTTTTTTACAAATTTACAGACTTAAGTGTTCGGGGCATCTGGAGATCATGGTGTAGCACCTTAACATTGGGGAACCTTGGATCTCTTGGGTCTCCTGGTCCCCTTGTGAGGAAGGAGAGGTGGGTGGGTCTCCAGCTCAACAGTGGAGGGGGGATGCACTTTTTTCATGAACCAGATCCCCCGACTCCCTGACTGGGGGTGGTGAGAATGAGCTCCATGGCTCGCAGGGCACTTGACAACGGACCCTCTATTCTGGCAGGTGCCAGCTCCGTGATGGAAACTATCCTCCCTGCTATCCAGGTACTCCACATAGGTGGATGTGAGATTGGCATGGAGCAGTTTCACCCTTTCCACCAGGAGGGTTGATCTCACTTGTCCTCACATGCTTTCTGAGAAGGACTGGACTGGTGAGCCAGGTTGGGAGTACAGTTCCTGATGCTGACCTTTTTGAAATTGAATTGCCAGCATGAGTCTGGAAGGCCTTTTGACTTCAGAGCCAGTTTGACAGCCTTCTCCTTTTCAACCCGCCCGTTCCCCCGAGGATTGTAGCCAGTAGTCCTGCTGGATGTGATGCCCCTCGTCAGCAATTACTGATGTAGCTTGTCGCTCATAAAGGATGACCCCTGGTCACTATGAATATAGCTGGGATACCTGAACAGGACAAAAATTGAATCTAGGGCCTTTATGACTGATGGAGTGGACGCGTCTGGACATGGAATGACGAACAGGAAGAGGGAGTACGAGAGAAAGAAAGTGTTTCCGATCGTGGAAAAATCGACACTGAGCCGTTTGAAGGGCCTGGATGACTTGATCAGGTGACCTTTGCAGGGCAGTAGAAGTGCGGCTTGCACTCTGTGCAGACCTGGAAAGACCTGGTCATTTCCCTGATGTCCTCCATGGAGTAGGGAAGATTACGCGCCTTGACAAAAGGAGCCATGCGGTTAACCCCTGGATGGCAGAGCTCATTATGCAGTTGGCTGCTATGTGCAGAGACACAGCTTCATCTGGATAAGACATCTGGAGGTTCATTAAGGGCTCCTGGTCATAAGGCAACGTCATAATTGTAGGTGGAGAGCTCGATCCTCCACCTAGCAATCTTGTCATTTTCAACTTTGCCCTATTTGACATTATTAAACATGAATGCGACAGAGTGCAGTCAGTGAGGAGTGTAAATTTTCTACCAGCCACGTAGTGTCTCCAGTGCCTCACTGCTTGTACAATGGCTTGAGCCTCCTTTTCCACAGATGGGTTCTGGAGCTCGTGTCCTTGTAATGTCCGGAGGGAAGAAAAAAAAAATGCAACCGGCCTGCCCACCTTGTTGAGGGTAGCGGCCAGGGCTACATCTGAACTGTCGCTTTCCACTTGGAAAGATACATCCTCGTCCACCGCGTGCATGGTGCCTTTCACAAAGTGATTCCGGAGGTAGTTAAAACCGTTTGGGCTTCAGCCAAGGGGGGGAAATTAGTGGCTTTTAAGAGAAGGTGAACCTCATCGGCATATTGAGGGATCCACTGAGCGTAATATGAGGGAAAAACCCCAGGCATCTCTTTTGTGGTCCCGGGGGGGGGGGGGGGGGGGGGGCGGGCGTGTCCTATTGGGATCAGGCCCAATGATGCCATTCTCCACCACGTAGCCAAGGACAGCCAGACGTTTAATCCTGAACATGTACTTCTTAGAGTTATAATTGAGGTTCAGGGCTTTTGCTGCATGGAGAAAACTCTGGAGGTTGGCGTCATGGTCTTCCAAGGTGTGACCACAGATGGAGATGTTATCGAGGTAGGGGAAGGTGGCCTTCAACCTATACTCATCCACCATTCTGTCCATCTGCCCCTGGAGGATAGAAACCTTGTTCATGATACTGAAAGGGATCCTCTGGAATTGATAGAGACAAGCATTAGCCTCAATTGTCGTATATGGGCGGTCCTCACAACGGATTGGCAGCTGGTGATAATCAGCTTTCAGGTCGATGGTCTGTATCGAATAGACTCGATACTGCACTTCAGGAACTGAGCCTTTGAAGCCTTTATGGCAGCATCCTATGTAGAGCAGTCTCTGATGACTGCATACTCTTAAGTTCCTACCTTCAAAATGAATGCAGACCTCCTGAGTTCATCATTGTGGAAGGTGTCTCTGGTCTCATTCAGGTAGGCCTGGAAGCAGTCTAGCCAGTATGTGAACTCCTCAGCCGCCATACCAGGCTTGAGAAGCATTTCCATTGTTTAGGGAATGTTTATAAAATTGTGGTGCGAATAAAAGCTCTCACGATTGGAGGGAGAACAAACACATTTATTAGCTTATAACTGAAGGTAGGGTTTTCAGAAGGGTTCTGGGTTTAGGTGGGAAGCCAGGGTTACATTTGAGCAGATGGGGGCAGAGACTGAGCCAGCCATCAGCACAACACTATACCAGTGAATCCCAGTTCACTGCAATGAGCTGAATACAAAAGGCAAATTTTGCTAGAAGTCACTTGATGTAGATAATGAGGATGGTTATCTGACTGCAACATGATGCAGCTGAGGATGAGCAGTGATAGCTGGAATGTAATCTTGACAATTTTATTTTGGTAAGGCAAACACATTTAGAGAGTATTGATGAATTGGACTTTAGGATATAAGCTCATATATCCCTGAAAACTGCAGTGCAGGTGAAGCAGATGGTGATGAAGACATAATGGATGCTTGCCTTCGCTGGCTTTGGCGTAGAATCCAAGAGCTATGATGGCATGTTACAACTTGATCAAGCATTGATTTGATCACACTTGGTTTATTATGCACAGTTCTAGACTTCGTACCATTGGAAGGATTTGATTATGCTGGAGAGGGGATGGCTGAGATTCATCAGGATATATGCCTGCATATTCATGAAAATAGTGTTGATAAATTTGTTTTCCCAGAAGGGGAAGAAGCTGTGGTGTGACCTGATAGAGCTGTATAAAATTGAGACTAGTGATTATAAGAATCTTTTTCAAAGTTCAGTTTTCAAGTTTATTGACAGTATGACATCACATATAACCATGTGATTTTTTTTCTTGCGGGCAGAATTTCTTATCGTTAACTAAATCACTCAAGAAAAGAAGATGCATATACAAAAGAAAGAACTATAAACAAACTGTGCCATACAGAATAAAATAAACAGTAGTAAATAATGAGCAATGTAAGGTCTTTAATTGAGTCTCTGAGTCTGATGTGGAGGGGTAGCAACTGTTCCTGAACCTGGTGATGTGAATCATGTGGCACCTCTACATCTTTTCTGGTGGCAGCAGTGAGATCAGAGCGTATCCTGGGTGGTGTGGATATTTGATTGTTGCTGCTCTCTGACAGTGTGCCATGTAGATTTTCTAAGTGCCGAGAGTTTTACCTGTGATGTACTGGGCTGTTTCCACTACCTTTGGCAGGGCTTTCCACACAGAGATCATGGTGCCTCTGTGGTAAGGGTATTTAAAACAAGAGGCCATTGTTTAAGGTGAGACATAAGAGAGATTAAGTAGGGGATGGGGAATCATTTCACCCAGTGAGGTTGTAATCTGGATTGTGCTATCTGTAAATTAGAAAAGGATGATTACAAGATGTTTAAGAAGCCTGCAGATAAGTACTTGAATCATCTGAACAAAAAAGGCTGTGAACCTAATGATGGTAAATAAGATTAGTTTAGATAGCTCCATTGTGTGAGTGATGACAGTTGAGTCTTGAGCCTTTTGGGAGATGATGGTTTTTGTGCTCGAGAAATCCCCTGATGTGAAGTATATTTTTGGTAAAGATGAGGGAGTAATTTCACTTGATCTCCTTTCTTATTTCCTCTTTAATACTTTGATAACTTAGATTTTTTAAAATTACCTTTCACTTTCCAAATTCGAAAGAAAGCAGCTCAACCTTAGAATGATGCTATTCTGCTGTAACTTTTCCAGGCCTTGATCCTAAGGTGTGAGGGTTTGAATTGCTTGTCATAATTCGGGTGTAGTTCACTTGGGGCTTCTTGACTTAACTTCTTCCCCCACCCACCCCCCCCTCCCACCACCCCCACTCTAGGTTGTTGATTCAACCACATGAGCTGTACCTTGTATAATTCTGGTTGTCATGTTGTTAAAAGGAATATAGGGACACTCGTGAATGTCAATATAACATTTTCTGAAAATTCAGAACAAAGTATCTGGAGAGTGGTGAGAGTATGGGAGTTAGAGCTTGAAGATTATAAATGCTGGCATGGACTGGTTCTGCCAAATGGCCTGTTTCTTTGTCATGCTTCCTCTGTAATTCCCTCACAAGTGTACTGACCGTCTCATTTCATGGAAGTCTAAACCATGATTTGACGATGTATGGGATGCAAGTGTGAATATTGTTGAAAGCTTTGGCAAGGCCCTATAAAGTAGATGGTTGACCAGGTTGTATTCTTTGGGATCCAAGTCAAACAGACAAATTCAATCCAAAATTAACTTAAATCATAGAAGGTGGAATGATGGAGGTTTATGTTTCTTATTGGAAGTTTATAAATTGTGGTGTGCTTCAAGGATAGGTGCTGGGACCCTTGAGGTTTGTGATTTACATAAACAACTGGGGTGGGAATGGAGGAGATCTAATAAGCGAGAATGGTAGGGCCTAGGGAGTGTTACTGAAAAGAGTCGTCTTGAAGATACAATTCGAGAGATCCTGAAAATGGTAGCCCAGGTATGTGGGTTGCTTGCCTTCAATAACGTGGCAGAGAACACCAGAGGAAGGGTATCATTAGAATTTTATAAAATATTAATTTTGGCACACCTGTTGTATGCAGTTCTGATTGCCATGCTATTAGGAATTAATTAATTTGTTCATTAGAGCACAGTAACAGGCCATTTCAGCCCAGAAGTCCATGCCGACCAATTTACGCCCAATTAACCTACATCCCCTATACGTTTTGAACAGTGGGAGGAAACCAGAGCCCCTGGTGAAAATTCATGCAGACATGGGGAGAACATACAAACTCCTTACAGACAATGCGAGATTCGATCCTCGGTCCAGATCACTGGTGTTGCAAAGACATTGTGCTAACCACTATGCTGTTAGGAGGGGTGTGATTGTACTGGAGAGGAAATTTTCCAAGATACGGGTATTGCCTGGCTGCATTTATATTAAATGGAGCAGAGGAGACTGAGAAGTGACCTGGTAGAGGTATACAAAATTATAAAGAAGATAAATGTGGTGCATAGCAAGAATCTTTTACCCATGGTGGGTTGTCTTAGAGGTTCCAAGTATAAGGTGGCAGGTTAGAGGTTTAAAAGAAATCTGGGAGGAAATTTATTCATACAAAGAGTGATAGGAATTTGGAAATTGCTATGGATAGTATTCTTACAACATTTAAGAAGCATCAAGGTAAGCTCTTGAATTGCCAAGACCTAGAAGGCAATGGATGAAATGTAGTGAAATGGAACTAGTGTATATATAGATGTAGTGATGGGCAGAAGGCCTGTCTGTGTGCTGTGATTCTATTATTTTATATAATTAAGCCTTTTAAAAATAGTCTTTAATTGTTTAATTGCTAAATGGGCATTTTCCAAGGCATTTTGATCTAAAGTGCAAAGACCTTTAATTTACAAGATGATCATTTCATTTCAGGAGTTACCTTAGAATAAGTTTACTGCGTATAATTTTTGCTGTTTTTCAAATCAGTGGCTCAAAAAAACTCATGTCCCATCCACTGATGATCTTACAATTTGTGTATCTGCAGTGGCTTATGTTTTTAGAGGCCAGAGGCCCATGCTCAATTTAGATATTTGTAAAATTATCTAATTTCTCTGTTACTTTTAACAGGTTCCACTGCAGCTGATTGAAAGTGTTGAATGCCGTGAGATGTTTCAGCTTCATTTAACTTGTAAGGATTGCAAAGTCATCAGGTACCAAAAATGGAATATAGGATAATATGTCATTGGTTGAGGATTTTTAATTTTTTTTATTTCTATTCGTGTATGTCTTAAAGAATTACTCAAACCATTGGAATTTGATAAAATATATTTTTAAAAATTCAGACCCAATTGGCATAAAGTATGGAGGTAGTTATACCTGTGATTTCTTCAGAATGAGAACCATACAAGTTTTGACTGTTAGTTATGCAATTTATGCTAAACTGGACACCAGGCTTTAATGATTGTTGGCCTAGATTCTTTTCAGAGGAGTCTATTGCCTGCACAGATTGTTCATGTTCCCCTTTGCCCAAAACCTAACTGATTCATGTGACCTTCTAAGTGGCTAATTCATCCTGAAAAAGTGTAGCAATCAAACAATGTAATTAGATCATTCGAGTGGACCGAAACAAACCTATTCTACCAATTTTGAAAGATTATATGTTTTTTTAATATAAAATAAATCATAACAGGTGTCAGTTCTCTACCTTTGAACAATGTCAAGAGTGGATAAAGCGTCTGAACAATGTCATACGGCCACCTGCAAAGATTGAAGATCTCTTTGCCTTTGCTTACCATGCTTGGTGTATGGATGTATATGCTAGTGAAAAAGAACAACATGGACACTTGTGTCGGCCAGGTATATACTATTGTTTATTTTCCTCAGACGTTTATGTTTAAAGTTTGTCAATTTTTCCTTCAATCAAAGTAAATGAAGATAAAAGAAAGTTTCAAAGGTTGCCAATCACTTAAGAACTTGTTTCACAGGAAGCATGGTTCTTGTTGGATATATTTCCTTACCTTTCCAAAATTTTTATCAGCATTCAGAATGGTCACATTTTATGAATGTACTTCAAATTAAATTATTTTGAATGTTTGACATATAACTTACAAACACAAATCACTTGTATCGTGACTCTATATTCCCATTATGTATTTATTATCTTCTTAGGTGAGCATGTTGCTTCAAGATTTAAAAATGAAGTGGAACGAATGTGTTTTGATGTGCAAAATGCATGGAGGATCACAAATATCAATGATAAATACAAGTAAGAATTATGATGGGTGCTCCTGTGGATGGTACTTATTGCTTGTTCATCTCCTGACCTTTATCCTTTTTTCAGAGAAGCACATATTTTGTGAATGGTGAAGACTTGTGATTCTGATTTGCTTTTCTGCTTGTTCCAAAGCAAGTTATTTTTGATTAAGTATTCTTTTGTGCTCCTCTGCACTTTTTAATTTTATTTATTCACAATTAAATCTTAAAATTTTAATCAAAAATTATCCATCCAGCTATTGGTCATAGACACATACAGTGCAGAAAGAGGCCTTTAAGCTCACAGCTTTCATCAGCTGTCAAGCACCCATGTTCACACTGATGCTAACCTAACCGATTTTATTCTCAAAGCATTCCTTCCGCCCCCCCCCCTAAATTCTGCCACTCACCTAAACACTGAAGACAATTCACAGAGGAAAATTACAAATTTGCACATTTTTGATATGGGGGGGGGAGAAAGAGCCAGAATTCCAAGGGGAAGTTTCTGCTGACACAAGTAGAATGTACATACTCCACTTGAAGTCAGAGCTGCACCTGAGTTGCAGGATTTGTGGAGAAGCACCACTAAGTGAAGCCGAGATTGGGTTGAGGCATTGTCTTGTATTGCATGGTGATCATTTAGAATGGACACAGCTCAGTTTGGTTGAGTGACCACTATGGTTTGGTTTACCTTGGTGATTTCATATAACTCTAGCTTTCATCACAAATATTAAATTGTTTATTGGATATAATATAACCTGATTCATTAATTTAGTGTTCATCAATTTTAAATTATTGTGAGCTTAACAAAAAATTGTTGTGTGCCAATAATTGTTAACATGTATAGTTAAGGAGAAATTTGTATTAAGCAAGAAAATGTACTCTTCCATAAAATGCATTGTTGTATTTAAAGGTTGATGGATCACTTCGGAGATCCAGATCACTACAGAAGGAGCAGGTATAACCTTCAGAAAGCCATCTCCTGGGCGAAGTGAAGTTTCCGTACAAAATTGGAAATGACATAGGATACCCAATAGCTGTGGCAGGATCTAAATGACATAACTTGCTACAAACCCAAATCCGGTGCAGTAGGAGACATCAAAGCTTCACTCCCTGATTAACAATGCCTCTATGCCAAATTCAACAATAAGAACAAGGAAAAACCACTGCTCATTATCCTTTCCTCTTCATAATCTAGGATGACATGTGAACTGCCTTCAGGAATGTGTATCCTAGGAAAGCATCCAGTCCGGATGGAGTACCTGGCTTAGTATTAAAAATCTATGATGACCAACTTTCCAATGTATTCATGGATATCTTCAACATCTCACTTCGGCAGGGCATGGTACCCACCTGTTCCAAATTTGCATCTATCATACTGATGCCCAAGAAGATGGGGATGACACAGTTAGTGTATTGGTTAGTGCAATGCTGTTACAGCACCACCGATCGGGACTGGGGTTCAAATCCTTTGCTGTCTGAAAGGAGTTACTACATTCTCCCTGTGTCTACATGGGTTTTCCCCAGGGGCTTCACTTTTTTCCCCACTGTTCAAAACGTACTGGGATTGTAGGTCAATTGGGTGGCTCGGGCACGTGGGCCGAAATAACCTATTTCTGTGCTGTATGTCTAAATAAAAAGCATGGTAACCTGCCTAAATTATCAGCCAGTTGCACTCACATCCACAGCATATCAGCTCTTGTCTGAGCATTGACCTGGATACATTCCAGCTCGCCTATCATTAGCTACGGTGGATGCCATCTCACTGGCTCTTCACAAAGCCTTGGAACACCTGGACAACAAAGATGCATGCATCAGAATGCTGTTTATCGACTACAATTCAGCATTTCACACCATCATTCCCTCAAAATTGATCAGCAAGCTCCAAGACCTGGAACTCAACATCCCACTGTAATTGAATTGTGGAATTCCTCACCTCTAGTCCACAATCAGTAAGGATTGGTAAGAACATCTCCTCCACAATCTCCATCAGTGCTGGAGTATCACAGGGCTGCATTCTTAGCCCCTTGCTCTACTCACTTTACACCTATGACTGTGTGGCTCGGTACGACAGCAACACTATCTGCAAGTTCGCTGATGATACCACGGTAGAGGGTTGTATTAAAAAGGGCGAAGAGTCAGCCTACAGGAGAGATATTGAAAACGTGGCTGAATGGTGCACCAACAACAGTCTTGCACTCAACGTTACCAAAACCAAGAATGTCAGAATTTTATGTGATGTCATGTATGTATTTTGACAATGAATATTAAATATGAAAATCTGATTGTTGAATTAAGGAAGGGAAAACCAGAAGTGTTTGATCCAGTGATCATTGGGGGAATCAGATGGAGAGGGTGAGAAAAAATTTTTTTTTGAGTCACTCCCATCTCCGAGGATATTTCCTGGACCCAACACAAATGGCATTGTTAAAAAAGCACATCAGCACCTCTATTTCCTCAAAGGTTTAGAGGTTTGACATGACATC
Organism: Narcine bancroftii; assembly: GCF_036971445.1. Classification (NCBI taxonomy): domain Eukaryota; kingdom Metazoa; phylum Chordata; class Chondrichthyes; order Torpediniformes; family Narcinidae; genus Narcine; species Narcine bancroftii. The sequence continues at coordinate 94,843 of NW_027212016.1, forward strand.
AAAAACCCTGGCAAATTTCGACAGAGATGTGGTGGAAAGCATTGGTTGCATCACAGTCTAGTATGGGGACACCAATACTGCCGAATGAAAAGCTCTGCAAAAGTTAGTGGACACGTGGGGAGGGAGGGGAACGAAAAGAGCTTGAACTCTACAGAAAACTTTGTATGGAATTGCAAATTGTAGTCAGTGTTAACTGTTAACATTGACATTGAGAACTGAGTTTAAATTTGGAAAAGCATAAATAAAATATTCAAAAAAAAGTTAGTAGACAAACTCCAGGACATCATGGATAAAACCCTCCCCACCATCGAGAATGTCTACAGGGAATGCTGCCGTTGTAGGACAGTAGCAATCATCAAGGATCCACACCACCCAGCACATGCTCTGTTCTCACTGCTACCATCAGGAAAGAGGTCTAGGTGCCACATAACTCGCACCACCAGGTTCAGAAACAGCTGCTACCCCTCCATCATCAGACTCCTCAACAGCAAACTCAATCGCGGATTTTTAAGGACTCTTGCTCTTTATTAATTTTTTTTCCTCTATTGTACAGTCACTTTGTTTACATTTCAGTTTGTTTACATGTGTGTTGAGTCCTTTTTTTGTACTATCAATGAGTGGTAATATCTGCCTTGCAGGAGTTGTATGTGATGTCATATATGTACAATGAATCTGGAGCGTTTTGAAATCTATACATTTTTCACCAGTTTTCAGAGTAAAATATGTCCACTCGAATAGTTCATTCAAATTGTCCTACAATTATCTTTGTATTTTCTTGGTTATTTGTCTTGGTTCCATTATTGTCACATGATACCACATTTAGAATGTAATATGCATGAAATTCTTTAAAATATTTTCTTCATATTTTGTGTTTGCTGTTTACATTGGCACAAGCTTTCACAATTTTGCAAAACTGTATCTGAATCTGGGTCAAGAACTTGCTGGTAAATGCAGCATTTATTCCCTGTAAATGTCAACAAAAGTTCTCGGCTTGCTGCTGTCTAAATTTTTCTGACTGCCCCTCACTGCTGGATGTTGTTTTGGAATCTGAAGTGCAAACTTTCGATTCCCTAGCAGCTGAGTTCTGGAGTCTGACAACAGGGCCTTCTCCAGGTGTCCCCTGGTGGATGATTCTTTAGCCCATTAATTTGAAAGGAATCTTTGTGACGACTGGAGAGAAATATAGGTCATTTACTCTTTAAAATTTCTTTAGGTTTTTGAGATAGCTTAATTTAGAACTTTTCGATGATTCAAATTGTTAAATTGTTTAAATGATTTCAGTCTTGTATGCTTTTTAAATATCAGACCTTGGAGGCATTCAAAAGACAACAACTTTGACAGATTATGAACCTGGGTAATTATTGGTTACCAGATCTTTGTTTTAGCCATTTTATGATGAGGATTATACTGGTTTACCCACCGACCATGAGTTAGGAAAGTCTCACCATCCGGTCCTGGCCCTTTTTCATTCAGTGCATTCACCCTTATGAAGTCGATCAGTGCTCTACCTTGAATGTGGTGGTGCTGTCATTTTTTTTAATTACAATGTTATTGCCTTTTGTATTTTCGCTTTGATGTCATAGCTGAATGAAAAGTGGATTGGGTTAAGTAGTATTTCACTTTGAATTGCAGGTTATGTGCCAGTTACCCACAGCAATTACTTGTACCAGCTTGGCTAACTGATAAAGAGCTTGAAAGCGTTGGAAACTTTAGATCATGGAAAAGAATTCCAAGTGTGGTCTACAGGTGAGAAAATGATTTGCAAAAGCAATATGTATCAAGATTAAATTTTAAATGTCCATTTGAACATATGCAAATTATCTTCTTTGAAGGGAAAATACTGAAATGATAAAACAGTGGAAATATCACTCTTGCATCTTGATATTCAGATAATTCAGCCCTTTTTGTTTGAATTTGGCTCATCAAGCATAGAATGCCTTTGAAGATTAACATACTAGGAATCCTCCATATGTGAGAACTTTTGCAAATCCTTAGTGTTGTTGGGAGGTTAGATAATTTTAACCCAATAAAAAATTCCTTCGGTTCCTTTTCAGCTGTAGAGTTTGAAATTGGTGGAGGTTCGTGTAAGGCTTCAGTAAGTTGAGAACTATTTCATTGAATGAGGTTCAGTTGGTTTTCAATTCATTAGGCTGATCAGTTGATATGTTGACTAATTTAATGAATACTTCAAGACTCATTTGAAGTTCAATTCCCGTGTTATGTGTGAGGGAGACTCCCTGCCCATTGCTGGTGGTCATGTAGCCTCCCCACCTGAAACTCATTTGGAAATCACACCACCTGTCTGTACATAGTGTAGTTTTTGATCCACTCATAGTTACAAAGCTATAGATGCCAATTAAGATTAGGCTCAAACCATTAGTCAGTGGACACTTTGCCATTGGCTTGTTCAAATCACTATGTCCTTATAGAACCCTGTATTTAGCACCACAGAGGAAACTTGGCTCTCTGCCTTGTGAAAGCCCCAGACACAGCTTCATGCCAAGTCGCTGTTGCAGATGTCACTTGGAAGGGTCGTGAGTAAGGTGCACACTGCACTGAAGCTAAGCCATGGTATTGCTATAGCTGAAATTTCTATAGATCAATACTGGCAGTAGAGCCACCGCTCTCAACAGATCAGGGGTCCGAGGGTGTGCGTATACCCCTGTGGGTACAGTGGTACCTGAGTGTGTATAACCCCTGCTTATAGGGTGCGAATGACTGCATTGGCTGTGTAAATTAATACTTGTGTACTGTAACATTCTCCCCTCTTTCCCGTTACTATCTGTTCCCACGCTCCCTTATAAATTGTGTGTTCCCATTGCTCCCTTATAAATTGTTTCTCTTATTAATTATTGTGTTAATAAAGTTGCATTTGATTGCAAACCCTCGTGTCCAGACTCATCTCTCTTTGAACCCACCAAACCTGACACTTTCTCAACAAAATACGTTTGTATAAGAATTTTTCACCCAGCTCTTAGAAGCAATCTCATTTTTGTTGCTATTTCCCCAACTGTCACCATCTGGCTGCCTCAAGTACAGCCCTCTTTCCACACAATTTCCAATCAGCATTTGCTGCTGCTTCTTTCCCAAGAAGTTAGCTCAAACCATTGAGATTGGAGCACTCTCAACATGCATTTCAGGAGTGAAACTATTGCAAGACCCATTGAAAATTGAAAAGTTTTAAAAAAAAAAAATACAAGATGAATGCAAAGGATGAGTCAAGTAAGTTGCAAACTTCATATATTTCCAAGTTGGATTAATGTGACCTGACTTAGATATTACAAGTATCACTCACTGACAAAAGGCAAAGGAGGAAAAACCCAGCACCCAACCCCAACCAACCAATTTTCCCCTGCAACCGCTGCAATCGTGTCTGCCTGTCCCGCATCGGACTTGTCAGCCACAAACGAGCATGCAGCTGACGTGGACTTTTTACCCCCTCCATAAATCTTCGTCCGCGAAGCCAAGCCAAAGAAGCTGGGTTGAAATATTACTAATTAAATTACTTAAAAATTTCCCTTTATTTGACATTGAGAGCAATTGTGAGGTTGCCAGATTTAGTTCTACCAGCAGCACCAAGATCTAAAAACATTGGCCTCGTAATTGATGCTTCCTCAGCAGCACCATTGAGATTGTGACCGTGTGAAATAGACTTTGGGCACAAACACATTTTTAGCACCTTTTAGTGCATTTATAAATTCTCCAAGATTTATTTTTTAAAAATGGGGTTTAAACATTTGCTTGATCTTGACCTGTCTAGCATCAGGCATAGGTGGAGCAGACTCACTGCTGTTCTGAAAGTTGGTTTCTACATGGCACATGGAGCATATTATTTCTTCCCTCCTAAAAACAAATAAATAAACAGATGCACAAACTGATCTTGATTGTTTCGCCCATGGCTGAGAACTTCTGTAGATGCATGTTTGATGCTAGTCTTTTTGTTGTTCTTTAATGCTCAGATTACAATATTCAATTACCTGAGAACATGACCATTGATACAAATTCATTTTTTTTAAATAATTTTGTAATATTTCTAGGCACCAGGGTAATGGAGCAGTGATTGCTCGTAGTGGTCAACCAGAGGTCAGTTGGTGGGGATGGAGAAACTCTGACGATGAGCACTTAATACAGTCTGTTGCAAAAGCTTGTGCCATGGATAGCAGTTCCACCAAACATGTTAATGGCAATTGTATACGAGATTTTCCTCATGGCAGTGACCATTCTGATGGAGAATTTGGTAAGAGTTGTGATAATTTCTCATTGTATTATTGTTCAGTGGTCATGTAGAATTTGAAATTTCTGTTCATATAATATGGTTATTAACTTTGTGACACTTGTGATGTCGTGTTGCTAATTAAACTTGATTGTATTTTTTATCTTAGATTCTTCAATGACTAATACAACAGAAGTAGAAAATGTATGTAATCCGCCACATAAACTTTTGATATTGGATGCTAGGTCATATGCAGCAGCTGTGGCTAATCGGGCAAAGGGTGGTGGATGTGAATGCCCTGGTGAGTATCAAGAAGAAAATTTAAACAATAGCTTGCTTATTAATTTGTCAGCTCATCTCCTCTAATGCCAACAGGACATACTTCGCCAGATGTGAAAGACGACTGATGTTCCCAGGTTTAGTGGTAAATAGCTACATGTAAAATATCATTATGTGCTGCTGTCACCTCCCAAGGCTCAATATCCTGGGGTCATGTAGGAATGCAGTGATTGTCAACTGTTTCAAAGTTTCCCCAACCTTCAGTTCCCACAAAAGCAACAAACATGAACGTTTTGTTATTAAGATTGCAGTAATTAATTCAATTTCCATCTTTATCATGGTTATCTAAGGTGGCCTCGCCATCCCTATCTTTAAAAGTTCAGATTTATTGTACAAGTACATAGATGACATACAATCCTGATATTCCTTTTCCTGTAGGCGAGACAGAATTATGGCAGCAAGATATGAGAGCAGAAGTAGGCCAATAGGCCTGTCAGGACTGCACTGCTATTTAATCATAAGCTAATCCTTATCACTCAGCCCCACTGCTCGGCCTTCTCTCTGTAACCTTTGATGTCCTAATCAAATACCTGTCAATTTCTGGCTTAAATACACGAATGACCTCGCTTCCACTATCATCTGTGGCAACAAGTTCCACAGACTCATGACCCTTTGGCTAAATAAATTTCTCTGCATATCTGTTTTAAATTGATGTCCTTTTATCCTGAAATTGTGGCTTTTTGACCTGGACTCCCCTACTATGGGAAACAACATGTCACATCTACTCTGTCCAGGACTTTCACCATTCAAAATGTCACTGATGTCCACCCTCCTCCTTCTTTACTTCAACAAATACAGTCCAAGAGCCAACAAATGTTCATCATGTGTTAACCCTTTCATTCTATTAAATCTTCTCTGAACTCTTTCCAATGTTAGCACATCCTTTCTCAAATGAAGTGCCCAAAATTGTACACAGTGCTCCAAGTGAGGTCTCACCAATGCCCTATAGAGACACATCGTTACATTCCTGCTGTGTATGCTATTCCACTAGAAATGAATGCCAAAATTGTATTCACTTTCTTCATTGCTGACTCGACCTGGAGATGAGCCTTTAGGGTATCCTGCACAAGGACTCCAAAGTCCTTTTACAAACCTCTGAATTTTGTATTTTCACCCCATCTAAATAGTCATTTTCAATATTTTTTTTATTGTTTCAATAAAAATAAGCAAGTAAAAGCTACTAAACAGAGTTAGCATGTAAAAAGGAATATACAGGTGTTACAAGCCCAAAGGACCCCCAAACCCAGCAGCAATAGACATTCACCAAGACAAGTAGTTACATAAACAAAAATTGTTTATAATTATCTTTAAACAGAATCAAACTTTAACTTATCTCCCAACTTAACCCCCTTCTAATTCTAAGCGCACGTGTATGTGATGTGTGTGTAAATGTAAGAAAAGTTCTTTCGTTCACAGTTCAGTCTCACTTCTCATTCTTCCAAGTTCTCTGATTGCAGGCAATTCTTGTACTATGCACAGAATTTAACATGTATAAGGTTCACCAGGCTTTTTTGCTCGAAAGGTAAATGTTTACCGCTCAGGAAGGTTCTCATAGGGTTTGCAGAGAGAGATTTGTTGTTCCAGGATTTCCACAACTAATGTACTGCCATTAGTCACCTCAATGTCTTGCTGATAAAACTTGCCACATCAGGGCTCTCCAGATGGTAGCCTCTTTCTTTCTGGCTATCACAGAGTTCCTTTTTGTTCCACTTATATATCAGACATATAGCACTTCAGCCATCTGCTGCTCTGGAATTTTTCTGTTTTAGTTCCAACCAGCTTCTCCTGCTTGTTTCATCTCTCTTTCCACCCCACCCCACAAACAAAAGCTGTTGTCTTTAGGTTAACAAAAACCTAGGAGTGACCTTTCTGTGCACTCTGTCAAAACCCTTGCAATGACATCATTTCAATTAGCACCTTCTTGTGAAATGTGCATAGCATTCTCCATAGTTTCTGTAAAGTTACTGAATATGAATTCTTCAATATTTCAAATAAGATCTGTTTTAAAGTGTATGTATGTAACCTACTCTAATTTTACCAATTAATCTCCCAAATATTCCATTACACAGGTGTAGTAATTATATGCATAAACTAAACTATTATACATAAACAAAGTACTTTAACAGACTAAAAGAAAGACAAAAAGGTATATTACCCACTTAAACAAATATAAAATAATTAATTGAAAAAGACAAAAAAATGACTATTCTACAAAATGTACCCCTTCCCTTCTGTTGTTGGTGGTTGCATATAATTTACCACCATATAAAGACTAAAATCACAAAACGATATCTGAATAATCTTTGTAAATTATGAAAATAGTTGGTACAAGTATTCCACGAATTTAAAAAAAATTCAAACCCATTACATTGGTATAACATCTAAACAATCCCAGTCTCTCAATCCCATGTAATTTTCTTTGCTTCCCTTATTGCTAGATGTTCAAAACTGATGAAATAGAAAGATGCTGTCCCTCCTACTCATTCTTGATAGCTATCTGATATGATGGCATGTTTAACTTCGAAAAAAATCAAATGCTCTAAATAATAGTCTGCCCGCTGATTTCTTATACCATAGTGCATGACTGTACACTTAACCACCTCATTAAAAAATCTCAGTCGCCTTCTCTAAGTTTTTAAGCTTCTCAGTCCTCCATTTTCCAATTTATTTTTGCTTCCTTGTCTGCCCTTTGTTTTGCTTTAATTTGGCTTTAACTTCCCTCATCAGCCACAATTCTCATTTTTCCATTCACAACTTTCTTTCCTTTTGGTATATACCTGTCCTGCACTTATCTAATTCTTTGCTGAAACTCCAGCCATTGCTGATCTTCCCCATGAGTGTACTTTTCCAATCAACTTTGGCCAGATCCTCTCATGTAATTGAAATTTCCTTTACTCCACTGAAATACTGTCACATTTAGCCTTTCCTTTTCAAATTTCACGGTGAACTCAATTTTGTGATCACTGCTTCCTAAGGATCCCTTTACCTTAAGATCTCTAATCACCACAGGTTCATTACACAGCATGCAATCTAAAATAGCTGGTCCCCTGGTGGCCTACTCCAAAAAGGCATGCCACAAATTCTCCCTCCTGGGATCCCATACTGGCCTAACTTTCCCAATCTACCTTCATGTTATGAACTTAATCATCTTATTGGTAGTGCAAAAAAATTCTTCTCAAGAAGATGCATGTGCATGTAAACAAATAAAGAAATGTGAACAAACTGGCTATGCAAAATAGAGAGGAGGAGGAAAAACAAATGTGAAAGTAAGAGTCCTTAAATGAGTTTCTGATTGAGTTTGTTGTTGAGGAGTCTGATGGTGGAGGGAAATAGCTGTTCCTGAACCTAATGGCGCGAGTCTTGTGGCTCTTGGACCTATTTTTTTTTATGGCAGCAGCGAAAACAGAGCACGTGCTGAATGATGTGGATCCTTGATGATTGCTACTGTTCTCTGACACCAGCATTCCCTGTAGACATTCTCGATGATGGGGAGGGCCTGTAATGTCCTGGGCTGTATTAACTACCTTTTGCAGGGCATTCCACTCAGGGGTATTGATGTCCTCCTACCAGACTGTGATGCAGCCAGTTAGCACACTGCCAACCATAATCTTGAATTTTCTGCTTTTATGGTGATATGCCCTTTGTAAATTTTTTTAATGAAGTTATTTCTTGTTGTCACTGAACTATTGGCCATGTGATTTCACTTCAACTTGTGATTGTGGAATGATTGTTTTCCTCTCCTTGGATAGTGTGCAACTTTCCAATTTAGCAATCTTGGCATCATAGCTCTTCAAACAAGTAACTCTTGACTTTCCTTCCCATCAAACAGCCATTCTATCACTAATATCCCTTTTGTTAAGTGTTGATACTTCCCAGATTGTCCTATCTTGCTCAGAACTGAAACCTTCTGGTTATTATTCTATCTTTGCTATAGTATTGAAACAAATGGCATCCTTGTAACAGTAAGAAAAGAAGGCTTCTTGACAAATGTATAGCTTTACCATTGGTTGATCTTGTAATTTTCCTTCTCTCCAATATAACTCTACTGTTGTCATGGTGGATGGGTGAAATTGAATCACCTGTTTCCAGTTATAGCTGGAGAATTAACTGCTCTGTTCCATTTTTCATGTTATTGCAGTGTCTCACAAGGTCCCTTTTAATCAAATCTCTGTTATTTGTTCTTTGGTGACATCACTCAAATATTGTAAATGTCCACATGAGCAGCATGCCTTTGTTAACATCTTTACGGTCTCTGAATTGTCTCACTAGGAGTATCCAATCGTGGACATCAGAAAATATTCCTTCAGTTAAATAATTTGAAGGTTACTACATTTGTCACTGAGCTTTCCTCCTAACTCTGTCCTCTAGCCACTATCTTCATTCACTTCCATGTTTGCATCAAATAGCATCCAAATCAGTGATATTTTTTAACCCAAATTAAGCTTTTAATCACAAATCTTCACCATTCCTGAAACAGTAGAAGGAAATGCCACAAATTACTATTTAAGCTCGTGTAATGTCTCTGAAAGATGATTTCTCAAAACATGGGATATTTGGAAATATGAGATGGTAGATACATCTAAAGGCTGATTAAAATTAAGATAATGGTTGATAACAATGCAATCTTCAGTGTGATACTAAATAAGATGCTAGAAAAAGAGTACAGTACAATTTTGATTATCCAAAATGGTTGGAATAGGGCCTACGTCGATAAATGTTTTTTAGGATAACTGGTCATTTTTTAAGCCCAAGGTCCCACTCCTGCTCGGGAGGCCATTCTTCTTTTGATCGCTTGCCATTTAAGCGAAAATTCCATAGAGGAACGTAAAGAAGAAATGGAAAGAGAGAGGAGAGGGAGTTATCTGAAATAAGGATAATCTCGTTCTAATTTCATGTCGAGTATAATTTTTTTTTCAACCTGTGAGGTCAGTTCGGCTTTGAAAAAATTTCAGGTAAATGAGGATTTCTGATTTGTTTCAGATATTCTCATTTATCAAAAAAAAATGTTTAAAATTTGGATAAATGAGGTTTTTGGAGAATCTGATTTTGGATAATCGGAGTTATACTATACTTGGAAATATTTCAGAATCAAATAATTGATTTGGGGAGAACTAAAATGAGTTTGTCACAATTATTTTGTGATCACGTCATCACAGAAGCATCCAAAGTGGAAGTAGAAAGATCCTCAAAAGTTCTTCAGCCCTCGATGTAATATGGAAGGCTCAAAATTTATTTCTAATGAAACTAGTTGGGAGTAACTTTGATAAAAATTTAGATGGAAAGAATTGAAAAAACTTCTTATTTGCAATGATGTTGTCTCTTTATTTGGCTTTAAAATTGTTAATATGATCACATTGACCTGAAAGAAAGTGGTGGGAACTTGTACTTGGAAGTGTTATATTTTTAGCCTCCTTTTTATCCTTGTTTTAAAATTATGCATTTAAATTTCCATTTTTTCGTTCTCTCAAATTGGCAAATGCATAATGGACTCCATATGTAAGAATTGATTGAAATTGAGTGTGAAAAGAGAATCATTTGTTTTAAAGCATTGTTGATGTGAAGAAAGTTTTCTTTATTAATATGCAACTTTCTATTCTCCAAATGTTATGTACATCTCTCAGAGTATTATCCAAACTGTGAAGTAGTATTCATGGGAATGGCAAATATTCACTCCATTCGGAAGAGTTTCCAGTCACTAAGATTTCTCTGTACCCAGATGCCAGATCCTGGAAAGTAAGTGTACAGTTCTTTATATCTTTACATGTATACATTCTGTTCAGTTTTATTTTTGCACTACCAATAATTGGCAATTCAGTCTTGCCCACAGAAAAAAGAATCTCAGAGTTGTATGTGATGTCATGTATGTTCTATGACAATAAATCTGAAATCTTAATTTTATTTATTTGCTCATTAAAGATCGGAAAAATTGCTGACTTAAATTTCATTTGTATCAAAAAGGAAGTGCTCTGCAGTCAAATTAATTAATTTTTCCAGTCAATCATCTTAAATAATTTTTTGAATATTTATAGTAAAAGTTTGTACTTTATAGGCAAGAAAACATGCGGAGATGCATTTGTAGACAGCCATTTTACATGATTGTAATATTAAATGTTTGTTTGTTTGATGGAAAGGCATGTGTCAATTAATCTAAATATTTTCTTCAATTGCTTTCTCATTAGCAGTTGGTTATCAGCATTGGAAGGTACCAAGTGGCTTCAGCATCTATCCATGCTCTTAAAAGCAGCAGTGCTTGTAATTAATGCAGTCGATCGAGACCAACGGCCTGTTTTAGTACACTGCTCTGATGGCTGGGACAGAACACCACAGATAGTGGCTCTATCAAAATTATTGCTGGATCCTTATTACAGAACAGTTGAGGTGTGCGTAATTGTTTGTTTCGTCGGAACAGTATGCAAGCAGAATCTATTAGATTTATTAAACTGGTACAGTTAATGCTATGCATATAATATATGGACAGATTAGCAAAGAAAAGTTCTTTGTAGAATGAAAACAAAATGTACATAAGAATCAGAAAACAACAATCAAAATTCTTCGGAGATGTGAAGAGGTACATTATTGCAGGATCCTTACTATTAGAACAATTGAGGTGTGCATAATTGTTTCGTAGGAAGAGATACATTAGAACAGTTAGTTATAAGTGGAAAGTTGTAAAGAAAAAGAAGCAGAGGGAGATAGAATGAAAATGATAAATGGATTAACATCATGGTTAGAAACAAGGGAGGCACCAACTACAATTCGGAGCAGAGACCGAGATAGATGGAGAGACTTGATTGCCCACGCTGAATGGCAAGGCACCTGAACAAACAGTTAACTGTTATGCCCATAGTATTGTTAGTATTCATAAATCTAACAGTAACTTTTGTAATTTGAAGCAAACCCACCCGCAATGCTGTTTTTTTTTAATTTACTGTCGTGGACATTTTGAGTTGGCCTTGATTAAAGTAGCACTATATTTTACAGGGCTTTCAGGTTCTGGTGGAAACCGAATGGCTGGACTTTGGTCATAAATTTGCTGATCGATGTGGCCATGGTGAAAACTCGGATGATTTTAATGAACGCTGTCCTGTGTTTCTTCAGTGGTTGGATTGTGTCCATCAATTACAGAGACAGTTCCCTTGCTCATTTGAGTTTAATGAAGCATTCCTTGTAAGTAGAGTAGATTTTCTATTTGCTGATCACCATATCTAAACATAAATGGCTGTTTATTTATTTCTTGTATTTTTATGCAGGTTAAATTGGTGCAGCATACATATTCTTGCCTTTTTGGAACATTCCTGTGCAACAGTGCAAAAGAGCGTGAAGAGAAACAGACTCAGGAAAGAACCTGTTCTGTTTGGTCCTTGCTGAGGCCTGCCAACAAAGCCTTTAGAAATCTCCTATACACCTCACAATCTGAAACTGTATGTTTGTTTACATCTGCCCTATAGGATAATTGTATAATAGTTAAACAATAGCTATGAGCATCATATACATTCTTGATAAATTTTAATTCAATTAAAATTATTTCTTATCACTAAATTTTTATTCAGTAACATTCATTAAAAATGAACGGCACATACCTTTGTACTAAGGTCACGACGCTGTATATATTGGATTTCATGCCTTTTTGATCTAGCTTTTATCATAATATAAACAATTTTCTTGAAAGTTCAGCAGCCAAGAGACTGTAAATTGAACTATGCAATTATGATGCCTTCAGAGTTTTTAAACTTGAATTTTTAACCAGTAATTCTGATTTTCTAGAACATTTTTGGACCAAAGTATTTGTCAGTGTATCTTTTGAATTGATTTTGTATATTGCATAAGCATTTGCAATTGGAGTAAAATGTTCAACAGAGATGAGCACAAAGTCCTAGAATTTCCAGTAAGTGGGAAAATTAGTGTTCAATTTCTATACTGTTCAACCAATGATTTAAAAACTCAGTGCAGAAAGTAACGATCCAATGAAATGTTTATCTTCAAATTATCGATGTGATTTGTAAATTTCTGTAAGACCATTTGGAGTGATTTCTGAATACACTCCAGTGAATATCACATCTACTAGTTTTATTGAATACTGGGAAATGATGTTTTTTTTTTAATGCATCTTTCTCTTCATTCTAACAGAACTGACAAATCCCTAAAGGGTGCAGTTTTCATCCTTATTGCATTTGATATTTGATATATAATTGATATTTGGCTGCATTTTTGTAAAATATTTACTCAATTTTTGCTCAAATTTTTTACATTAAAGAAAATGTTTCTACTTGAAAATCTGAACTAGGTACTACATCCAGTGTGCCATGTAAGGAATTTGATGCTTTGGAGTGCAGTGTACATCCCCAATTCATCTCCCTCTGCACCTACTGATGACCACTGTGCACCTTATCCAGTCCCAAGGTCCATTCCTGAAGAACAGACACTGGGAAGGTGAGCTTCATGCTTCAGCTAAAAGAAAATGGTATTATTATAACAAATTGTTATCAGATGGGCTTTATGAAAATATCTTGGATATTAAATTTATTACATATAAATTGGGATGATAAAAACTTTAATGGAATTTGAGGAGTTAGACTTCCAGGGCAGTGATTCCTTGTTACAAAAGCTTTTAAAAATTCTATCACAAACTATTCTTCAAAAAGCAGATTGATCTTTGTTTCAGACGTACAGATCCATGTTCAATTTTTGGATAATCGTGGTATGCAGTTTACCTTGCATTTTGATTGACAGGAAACCAATGAAGAGTTTTCACTTATGCACAAGAAATTTCTCATATCTATGTAGGATTTATCATATTCCATGTTCTTCACATAAAGTAGAATGAATGTGGAGCCCAAAGAGAAGTATGGTTCTGTGTTTCTTCTCTGGCATTTAAGTCTTCTTTGGCTTGCCTTCGCAGAAGAAGATTTATGGAGGGGTAATGTCCACGTCAGCTGCAGGCTCGTTTGTGGCTGACAAGTCCGATGCGGGACAGGCAGACACGGTTGCAAGGGAAAATTGGTGGGTTGGGTGTTGGGTTTTTCCTCCTTTGTCTTTTGTCAGTGAGGTGGGCTCTGAGGTCGTCTTCAAAGGAGGTTGCTGCCCGCCGAACTGTGAGGTGACAAGATGCACGGTTTGAGGCGATATCAGCCCACTGGCGGTGATCAATGTGGCAGGCACCAAGAGATTTCTTTAGGCAGTCCTTGTACCTCTTCTTTGGTGCACCTCTGTCTCCGTGGCCAGTGGAGAGCTCGCCATATAACACTATCTTGAGAAGGCGATGGTCCTCCATTCTGGAGACGTGACCTACCCAGCGCAGTTGGATCTTCAGCAGTGTGGATTCGATGCTGTCGGCCTCTGCCATCTAGAGTACTTCGATGTTGGAGATGAAGTCGCTCCAATGAATGTTGAGGATGGAGCGGAGACAACGCTGGTGGAAGCGTTCTAGGAGCCGTAGGTGATGCCGGTAGAGGACCCATGATTCGGAGCCGAACAGGAGTGTGAGTATGACAACGGCTCTGTATATGCTAATCTTTGTGAGGTTTTACAGTTGGTTGTTTTTCCAGACTCTTTGTGTAGTCTTCCAAAGGCGATATTTGCCTTGGCGAGTCTGTTGTCTATCTCGTTGTCGATCCTTGCATCCGATGAAATGGTGCAACCGAGATAGGTAAACTGGTTGACAGTTTTGAGTTTTGTGTGCCCGATGGAGATGTGGGGGGGCTGGTAGTCATGGTGGGGAGCTGATGGAGGACCTCAGTTTTCTTCAGGCTGACTTCCAGGCCAAACATTTTGGCAGTTTCCGCAAAACAAGATGTCAAGCGCTGAAGAGCTGGCTCTGAATGGGCAACTAAAGCGGCACCATCTGCAAAGAGTAGTTCACGGATAAGTTGCTCTTGTGTCTTGGTGTGAGCTTGCAGGCGCCTCAGATTGAAGAGACTGCCATCCATGCGGTACCAGATGTAAACAGGGTCTTCATTGTTGAGGTCTTTCATGGCTTGTTTCAGCATTTAAATAAGTCCTAGGTAAATGACACCAATTCAATTTTCTTGTACTAGACCCATTTACTTAAGAATTTATTGATATCAGACGAGTATACTTGATAGCTAAGCATCCATAGCCTCAGTAGATTCCAAAGCTTCATAATCCACTGAATGAAAGATTTTTGACCTCATCTAAATAGACCGTCTAATGTTATAAGATTGTGACACAGATTTCTGCGTTGCTCAACTAGAGCAAACTACCTCTTGAAATCTACATTATAGCCCTAAAAGGATTTTGAGATTTCAAGGGGATAACCTCTCATTCTTCTAATTTACAGAAAATCCATACTATTTAAAATATTCCTAAGTATCTGTTGTGCTAGGAGTCAATATAGTTGGCCTATCTTGCACTGCTTCTGACGATAGTATTATCTTTCATTCGATTATGATTAAGATGATAAACAGCATGTTATCCCAATTTTCATCTGAAATTGATGTGTTCAAGTCTCTTTCCCATTCATTCTTGATTTCCATCCCTGAATGTATTCTTAGGTCCATCAAATTACTATAAATAATTACTATCAATCTACCATGGGGAAAACTTTAAATCAAAAAATAAATCAAGAACATTGGTAGCAGGAATTTGAGGAAAATAAGATAATTTAGACAGAACAAAATACCTAATTTGTAGCTATCTTTTAAAAAAATCTATTAGGAAGGTCGAATTTAACTGTTAATTGTTCAAATTAAGCGAAATTGTCTCAAATATATAGATCCTTAAAACTTTTCATTCCCATTCCCCAAATACACTTGATCTGATCAATAATTCTTCATTCCGTGCAAGACTGTTTAATACAATTTAAAGTTGTACATAAAATACATATGTCCAAAGTTAGACTATTCTGAGAATATTAAGAACTACAAGAAATTTGGAACATTTCTTTAAAAGTCCTATCACAGATTCTTAGGATTAAATTAGAACTGTGTCCTTTTATTGCTTTGTTGGGTATTCTCTAGAAGATTTCCTTGAAATCAACTCAAAAAAGAATAGTAGCTTTTACTTCATTGATGGCCAAACAAGCAGTTTTGATGAGATGTTAAGACAGCAGAGCAGGGGGCGTGGCAATATGGTGTAGAGTCCAGACGTGTAATCTCAACCTCTCTGGCCAGACTTTTAAGTACCTGTTTTTTTAACTTTGTTTTCAAGTTTAAACTTTTTAAATTTTAGTTTAAAGTATCAAGGAATTATTATGGCCACTAATGGTAAAAAGATTAAACCTCAAGTGCAGAGGAAGTTACATTTCGAAGTGCTGAAGATTTAGGGCCTAGACGACTTGATGCAGCCTCAGGCTTATTAATCTCTTCATTGTCTAAACCTCAAAGACTGCCTGTGGGAGTTGAAAAAAAAAATGTCTATTACTCACCGAGTGAAGGATGGCGCTGGAATTACTCGTTCTCTGGAAGAAGGTGTGTGTTCCCAAGAAGTGGACCCTGATTTGGAAAGCCTTTCGATTTCAACAGAGGGAGCACACAGGAAGACTACTCCATTGTTGGAAATGCATCAGGAAGCACTTCAATCTGAAGAAATTGCTTTTCTTTGTGATTTCATGAAAAAAACAACGAGATGTGGGGGGAGACCAACGGCGACTCCCTGAAGAAGTCGGAGTGCCGTCACTGGGAGTCCAGACCCACAGTAAAACTTTTAAAATGCCTTCTGTTCAGTTGCAGCAGGAGCTGCAGTTACCTTGTTCTGTCACCACATCAGAGAGAGCAAGGCTGAGCTTTTCTGACCTACAGTGTATACAATAAAATAACGTTGTTCAAGCTGTTATTAACCCTTTGACATCTCAAATGAATGAAATGGCTCAAATGACTGCTGGTATAAGTTCAGAATTAAATAAATATGGTTAAGACACGTGTGGGTGCATCTTATGAAGAATTTAAAAAATTTCAGACTGCTTTTTTTGGACTGTAAACAACAAGTGGCTTCCAACAGAAAAAGTGCTGAAGGTTGAAAAATCAGTCATAGAATTGGGAGAACGCGAGAAGGAGCTAGAGAGGAAAATGGAAAATCAAAGCAGAAGGAATAATGTGAAAATTGTTGGTTTGCCACAAGATCCTCTTCGTTTCTTTAAAGACTGGATCCCGTAAGTATTGATTGTTTGGCTGGGGAGGGAGAGATTTGCTCTAAGTTCTTTACTAGTCATCAGCCACTGGTGGGTGACCCACACCCAATTTTTGTTTATGGGATTACTACCTTTTGGTAGTTTTTTTTGGAGGGGGGGGATTTTCTTTTTTTTTTCTTTATTTTTTTATTTTCATTTTAGTTAATTTTTAATTTATGATTTTTTTTCTCCTATTGGAAGGCCTGTATACGTTGATTTGAGTTTTCATATAAAGATATTATTGGTATTTAGTAACAATAGTAGATATGTCAAAGTTGAGGTTTGCTACTTTTAATGTTCGAGGATTAAACAGTGCAATTAAGTGTAAGCGAGTTTTGGCATATATTAAGAAAATGAAAATTGATGTTGCTTTTTTACAAGAAACACATTTGAATGTGAAGGAAAGTATAAAATTAAAGAGGGACTGGGTTGGGTGTGTATATTCTTCATTTCATTCTAGGGCTAAAAGTGTAGCAATTTTGATACATAAAATTTTATCTTTTGAATTACTATCAATGGAGGAAAAGGCAGGATGTATTCTTAAATTGAATTGTAAGATTTTTAGTGAATTTTGGACTTTACTTAATATTTATGCCCAAAATGCAGATGATGAAATATTTATTTCAGATGCATTTTTATGTTTTGGTCAGGCTAATGATAATATTTTAGTTGGTGATGATTTTAATTGTGTTTTGGAACCTTTATTAGATAAATCTCCAAAGAAAGTTAAGAAATCCAAGATGACAGTTCAGGTTCAAGCGTTGATGAAAGATCTTAATTTAGTAGATATTTGGAGATGTCTTAATCCGACAGAGCAAGATTTCTTTTTATTCATCTAGACATGAATCGTTTTCAAGGATTGACTTCTTTTTAGTATCGGCACACTTACAAGGGAAAATACAAGTGGAATATAAAAGTAGGGTGATTTCAGATCATTCTTTGTTGTATTTTACATATGCAACTTTTGAGAAAATCCAAGTGGCCTATCGTTGGAGGTTTAAAATAATGTTAAAAAATATGGAATTTATTGATTTTTTTGAAAAAACAAATTAATTTTTTTAAAGAAAATTCTAATTCTGTTCAAAGTAAGTTTGTATTATGGAATGCTATGAAAGCCTATTTGAGAGGACAAATAATTAGTTATACTTCTAGAATAAAGAAGAATCGATTAAATCAGAGTTTTGAATTGGAGAAACAGATTGATGTGTTGGAAAAGGAATTTCAGAAAGATGCTACATAAGATCAGAAAATAGAACTATCTAGGTTGAAATTAGAATATAATACTTTGCAATCTTATCAATTTGAATGTGTGATTAATAGGACTAAGCAGAGGTATTATGAATTGGGAGAGAAAGCACATGAGGTACTACTGTGGCAATTAAAGAAAGAACAGATTTCAAGGACTATTTATGTTGTTAGACGGAATTCCCTTATTACTTATAAACCTCGTGAGATTAATGATGAATTTTACTCATTTTATAAAAAGTTATATACATCTGAAGGAAAACAAGAAACTAGATAGATTGATTTTTTTTTTATCACAGTTGAATTTACCGATATTAGAGGATGGAGATATACAGGAGTTAGAAGAACCATTTACTGATTCAGAAATTAAAATGGCTATGCTGGAAATGCTGAACGGTAAATCGCCTGGTGATGATGGATTTTCGGTTGAATTTTATAAAATTTTTTATGACGATTTATCTGCAGTGTTTGGGGATGTGTTACGTCAAGTTGGAGAACATTATGAATTACCTGAGTCTTGATCTAGTGCTTTAATTACAGTAATCCTAAAAAAAGATAAAGATCCTTTGAAATTATCTTCATATAGACCAATTTCGTTGTTAAATGTAGATTATAAAATAATAGCTAAAATATTAGCGAATAGATTGGCTAAATTTTTACCTAAGTTGATTCATATGGATCAAACAGGTTTTATAAAGAATAGATATGCTTCAGATAACATTTTGCACGTGATTAGTTGATTAATAGATTTCAACAATCTTCAGATCATCCGATGATATCTCTAGATGCAGAAAAGGCATTTGATGGAGTTGAATGGAACTTTTTGTTTAAAGTTTTGGAGAAATTCAAGTTTGGTCCTTTTTTTTATTGGTTGGATTAGGGCTCTATATAGTAAACCAGTAGCTAGAGTATTGACAAATGGTTTGATTTTGGAACCCTTTAAGCTATCTCGATCAACTCATCAAGGTTGTCCTTTATCACCGGTTTTGTTTGCGTTAGTGATTGAACCTTTAGCACAATTGATAAGACAAAATACACAGATACAAGGTATGAAAGTTTTAGATGAGGAGTATAAAATTAATTTATTTGCTGATGATGTATTGGTGTATATAATAAACCCAGCTCAGTCACTTTTGCACTTGAAGAAGTGTTTAATACAATATGGAAGTCTTTCTGGATATAAAGTTAATTGGGGGGAAAAAGTGAAATATTACTGGTAGGTGAAGGAGATTATTCAGTTTATAAGAATATTATTAATTTGAAATGGACTGATCGAATTAAATTTTTGGGTATAATTTTGAATGTTAATTACCAATCTTTATATAAATTAAGTTATGTTCCGTTAATGAAAAAAATTAAAACTGATTTGATCAAATGGAAAGATTTACCTATTAATTTAATGGGTAGGATCAATACAATTAAGATGAATATCTTTCCGCGTATACAATATTTGTTTCAATGTATTCCGTATTTACTTGATAATTTTTTTCAAGATTTGAATAAAATGGTTGGAGTTTTTATGGAGAGGTAAATTTTCGAGAGTGGCTTTGAATAAATTAACTTGGAAATATGAGTTAGGGGGATTATGTTTACCACATTGTCAAAATTATTATGAAGCAGCCCAACTTAAATTTATTAGTTCATTGATGGATTTGGTACGGCCTCCTAGTTGGGCCAAAATTGAGATGGCAAATATTTCTGAATTTGAAATATATCAATTGTGTTTAGATGGAATATAAATTTGTTACAACAATATAATGTGCCTATATTAAAACATTTAATGAAGTTATGGATAAAGAAAAATAAAATGACAGGCTCTAGGGGTAAATTATCTGCTTTGACTCCGTTGTATAATAATCAACTTATTCCTTTTTCAATACATAATTGAAGCTTATTGCATTGGAGATTTAAAGGTGTGAAAAATTTGGGAGATTGTTTTAAAGAGGGGCAATTTTTATCTTTTAATCAGATGAGGGAAGGTTTTGGTATTGATAAGAATTCTTTGTTTTTATATCATCAAATTTGATCTTTGGTAAAATGTATGTTTGATAGAGATATGATTTTACCTGAAATGACTAAATTTGAGACTTTTCTTATGAAGGTACCAGAGAAGGGTTATATTTCATCTATGTATCAAATATTACAGGATGGTATGGATAAAAAGGGTTGGGATAGATCTAAAAGTAAATGGAAAGCGGATACTGGTTTTATTTTTTCCGAGGATGATTGGTTAGATATTTGTTATGATAGTGTAACTAGATTGATAAATGCCCGTTATGCAATGATTAACTATAATTTTTTACATCAATTATGTTTAACACCTGAAAAATTTAAAAAGTATGGTTTTCATGAATGAAATGTTTTTAAGATGTGATGATACGGTTGGAACTTTTTTTCATGCCGTTTGGTCATGTATACATATTCAATCTTTTTGGAAGAAAATTCAGTTGTTTTTAGAATATCTGTATAAGATTAAAATAGTTTTAGATCCAACAGTATTTTTATTGGGTAGTTTGCAATCTTTGAAAGGCTTGGGATTAGATAAGTTTCAGTTTGCTTTTGTATATTTAGCTTTATCTGTAGTGAAAAAATGTATTGCTAGTACGTGGAAAGATATAAATATGATTGATATTAATAGATGGTATGAGATGAAATATTGTTTAATAATGGAAAAAATTATGTATGTTTTGCGTGATAATTATAATTTTTTTTATTGATAAGTGGTCGTTATATTCAGAATATTTACATTTCAATTTACATTGATTAGATCTTAATATGTATATTTAATTTTTCTTTAATATTTTTTCTTCTTTCTTTATGGCTCTCCTTGGGAGAGTTGGCTGAAGGGGGGGTCTTTCCTTTTCTATTTTTTTTATATATATATATATATATATATAAAAATAACATTCATGTTTATGGTTAATTGTTGTATATGTCATATTATTTGTTTTTTGAACAAATAAATAAAGTTTATTTTTTTTTAAAAAGACAGTGGAGCACCAACTCGCTTGCACTGGATACAGGATGTTATGTCTTGCTTGAATTTGGAGAAAATTAGATATAATGTTAAAGAGATCAAGGTTGAATTTGATAAGATATGGGGTCTATTCATGCACAATTATCATAATTTGATTACTTAGAAAACCCCCAGAGCACCCCTGCCTATCTGATGTCTGATTTATTTGCTGGTGACCATGTTCAGTGGGTTAGATTAGTACGTATGGGTTTTTTCTTTTTTTCTATTTTCTCTTATTTTTGTTTTCTTTATAACTAGAAGAGATTGGTCTATTTAGATAATCACAATGTATATCTCAATATCAGATATAAAGTGAAATTTTTATTAGAATTTTTCTGAGAATTATATAAGACTAATTTGTTTGTGACGCCTATTCCTTATTGCATTATATAAAAGCTTTATAATATCTAAACACATGTAATATTTCTCTATCAAATTAATAAAAATATTATAAGAAGGAAGATGATAAACAGCTCTCCAGGTTTACCTCATCAAATCTCCTGTATATGTAACAAGACATATTAGCATATTTCTTTTGCTACCTTCACACTGTTATTCTTGAAAGTTCAAATTAAAGAAGCATTGATACTTTTTTTTTTGAATAATGGAATTGGGAGCTGACAGACTTGGCACCCTCCTAATTGAATGGATGAAAGAAAATATTTTTATATCCAAGTTTAAAAGTTGCTGATTTCTACTATCCTTATCTTGAATTACTCTTGCTCTAGTTTTCAGGTTAAGTTTCATTGATCTTGATTTTACTTCAATAAGAAGAACTAATTTCTTTGTAACTGTTTTGTCAAATCTTATTATTTAAAGTAATTAAAATAAATAGCACTTTGCCTTTTAAATGAATAGTAGTGCAAGTTCGCTCATTTGTCCTGCAGTCTGTTGTGTTCCTGATGAATTTGCAATTTATGCCCCTCCTGTGTTGAGGTGTTCAGACCAAATGCAATGCTCCATGGAACAAAAATGAGGAGTCTTTGTATTTTAATTTGTTTGAGATAATGACCAGATTGCATCAGTATTTTTGATCGATGTTTGTTCCTTTCTGCCATCTTGTACCGATTCTTGTATGTGAACTCCTATAATGCCTAGTCTCTTATCTAATAGGTAATATTCTGTGGGGGGGTTTGAGTCCAAAAGATGCCTGTGACTTTGTATGTTATAGTTTTACCTGTTCCCATTTTCACTATTTCCTGTCCCCAATAATTGTTTGCTGTTACTGTACTTCAACCACGAAACAGTTGAGCCTCCAGATGACATCCCTGAATATTACTTATTGCTCAGTACTTAATTTAACGTTTCATTTTTTCTAACCTAGAAACTTGGGAAAAATTGAATTATGGGGATTTTCTTTTAAACAAGAAAGCAGAAATGATAGATTACGATGTTTGTATTTGTATACAAGGTGATTTTTGGATGTGAAGCATGGGATTAGTGTATTTTCTATTATGTAATATTTATGCAGACCAACTAGATATCGTTTCAAGAAACCTGAACACCTCTAAAATAATTTCTCCTTCCTTTGACAAGTAGAATAGCAGCGTTCATGGATTTTGTCGTGCTTTGTTTCTAACATATTTCTTTTTTGGAAGCAGGTTACCAAAGACCAGATCATTTGACAACCTGACAACTGTTTGCGATAATCCTGGACCTGCCACAAATAGACGCTCCAGTGATCCAAGCCTAAATGACAAGTGGCAGGAGCATCGCAAGTCGTTGGAACTGAATAGTGTTGGATTAGGGGGAATGTTGGATGGAAATGGACTAGATGGTTCCTTCAGCAATGAAGCACTGGAATTGGGAAAACTGGGAAAAAGCCCATTAGAAGCTGAACTTTCTGTTGCTGCTGGTGTTGGGGAGGGTCAAATAGAGAATATTTTACAAGAAGCTTCCAAAGAGGATGGTGGGTTAGAGGAACAATCAAAGGATGTAACAGTAATTGAACTAAAACGGGAATTAAATGTATTAAATAGTGAAAGTGAGTTTGATGCTGGCCTGAGTAATCAGTTGGTTACAGACTCATCAGAAATTAAGGAAATTAAAAATCCTGGGCCTGATTCTGGGCTTGTTATAACCTCAGACAAAGAGATAAAGGAAGACTTCTTGGAATCCATTAATCATATTCAAATGCAACCTATTGTAAGAGATGTTGTGGCTAATTTCCCACCAAGTTGGACAAAACCTTGTGTTGTCGCAGAGGATTTTGTTGAGCCAAACATTGAACCTGAACATCACTTTACTGCACCACAACCTTGCTTAACGAACTTAATTGCTCCAGACAAACAGGAGGAGAAAATATCTACTTTAGAAAGTTCTACTGAAACATTAACTGAAGATGAAGCAAAGCAGGATGTGCCACAGCCCTATTCTAAAAATTATTTGAATACCAGGACCAATGTTCCCTTGGTATCTACTACAGACTCTGATAGTTTTTCTCAGTTTTTGCCTGAAAGCCAAGATATGGTTGTGAAATCAAGATCAACCGATACAAATAGGACTTCAGTTAAAAGTGTTCAAAATTCACAGCCTCCTCCTTGTGCCTTGTCATTCAGTGAATGTAAGGATGGATTTTCTCCTAATGGAGAAGTGAGTAACGAAAATACAGTAATCGAGAAAGCAATGGACTTCGGCAGTGGTGCTCAAAAAAATATGACCGCTAATGGTATAAATGGAGATGAATTAAGGGGGAAAATGGTTTTAAGTAGGCAAGTTTCTGCAGCTAGTTGCAGTTCTTTGCAGTTTCCATCTGGCCATTTTAGGAATCCCCAGTTCAAGTGGACTCACTACTATTCTGGAAGACAGCAGGCAATAACAAGCCCAGATCAACCTACACGAAGCCATTTGGATGATGATGGATTAGCGACACACAATGATGCTGTACAACAGCGACTTCGTCAAATGGAGACAGGGCATCAACAAGAAGTAGAAAATTTAAAAAAACAGGTACAGGAGCTGTGGAGCAGGCTGGAATGCCAGCATTTTAGCAATTCATCTCTGCGTTTTAATGGAGAATTTAGTGACGAAGTGGTAAGTATAGGAAATTTCAATTTTTATATATTTTGATTGCAAGTTGTACAGTTTTTCTTAGCATAAATGCTTTTTGATTTCTATTTAACTAAATTCACATACTTGATTTCAATGTAATAATTGTGAACATTTACACAGTGTGGTGATATACTGGTCAAATTTTATGATGTTTTGCACTTTATCTGTTTGAGACTTTTCAAGTTTTCATTTGCACATCAGTGATTAGCTGGTATAACAAAAGATGACCTGAATTTCAGAATTGTGCATAGTTTACAACCCATTTAAGTCATTGTCTCTGTGCTCATCGTTAAAGAATTGCCCAGCCTCCTTTCATCTTCTTGCCTCGGGTTCATTGGCCCCCCCCCAGGTCACAGCTCACACAGGTGCTCCAAAATGTTTTGGGTGTACCTGTCACTTCAGACATCGAGTTCCCTTTCTGCATCATCCTTTAGATGAAAAAAAATTTCTTCATCTTTTTGCAAATTATTTTAAATCCATGCCTTTTTGATTTTTGCATAAGGAAATAAATTCTACCTACACCTTTTGTAATCTTATGGACTTAAATGAAGTGTCCCCTGATTCTTCTATGGATTACCCAACTTTACCTTGAGTTAGAATTTTATAACCTTGGAAATCTCTTTGTAAATCTGCTGTACACTATTCCATGCAGTTGTAGCTTTCCAATAATGTGACTGGAACTGTATCGAGTACTCAATGTGATCAAATTAGGTACATCTTGTTCTTGCATCTCAGTTAATAAAGAATGAATTCTCCATGCCTATTTAATCATCTCTCCTGTAAAGGGTCATTGGGCATATTCAAGTTTTCTTTGCTCCTACACAACTCCCAATATCCTACCACTTATTTCATATTTGCTTGCCTTAATCAGTCACCCTCAAATGTCTTGCCTGGATTAAATTTTATTTGCCACTTCTCTGTGCAGCTTGTACACTTCAGAATTCTTTCTTATTATCTATTCATTTCTCAATTATATTTAAGCCCAAATTATTAATTTGTGGAAAAAAAACAAGGGTCTGGGTATTTCTGAAGTTGTGGCTGATCACACCTCAAAATCGCGCACTGACGAGGCCAGTAGACGTTGAATATATGGATTTTAGCAAGACAATTGTCAAGGTCCCATATGGCATGTTAGTCTGGATCATTTTATTAACAGAGATCCAAGGGGGGTGGGGGGTGGCCATAATAATGAACTGACCAGAAGTGATTTTAAAAGAGCTCTACACAAAAAGTATTTAAAAAGATAGATTAAAAGCTCAAAAAATAAAGTTTTATCATCAACATTGGAGAAAGTAAGTACTAGGCAGCCAAGAACAAAAACTGAAGAAATGACAGCTCAGTCAGGAACATCAAGTGGAAGCCTCATTATAAGTGACTCAGTAGGGGCCTTGGGACTGGTTGAAGCCAGCAGAGCTGGGGAATCAGCCCAATATATAGCCTCCATTCTGAATATGTTGGAAACTTTTTATGCAGTCATTTTAAGAGTATGGAATCAGCGATGAGAGATCTATCAGAGAAGGTAATGGAAATTAAAGAAATTGTGGCAGATTTAAGTCAGTGTTTCTCAATCTTTTCCTTTCCACTCACTTACCACTGTAAGTAATCCCTATGCCATTGATGCGCTATGATTAGTAAGGGATTGCTTAAGGTGGTACACGAGTGGGAACGGGTTGAGAATCACTGCTCTCGACCCAATTGTTACTGAAGTATTTTGCTTGAGAAAAATTGTCATTGGCCCATTTCTTTTGGAGTTATGAAACCATGCACATAATGAATCAATCAAGTATGATTAAAACATTGCTTTTCAATCTTTTTCTTTCCACCAACATGCCACCTAGTGCAATCCCTTACTAATCTCAGAGCACCTATGACATAGGGAATACTTAAAGTGGTATATGAGTGGAAAGAAAAAGGTTGAGAACCACTGACTTAAGTGAACAAATGACTCATTTAGAGGCTGAGCTGGACAAAACAAAAGACAGGCTGAAGGCACTGGAAGAAAAAGCAAAACTATGAGACACAGAAAAGAAAGGACTGATAGACAACATTTGGAAAATTTTAGCAGACATTACAACGTAAGAATCATTGGACTGAAAAGGAATAGAGGGAAAAGACACGGTGAGTTTCTTTGCAGCATGGTTCCCACAAATGCTTGGACTAGATAAGTTGAATGTAAAGTTGCAAATTGAAAGGGCTCACTGGACCTTTGGACCCAGAAGAACCAGCGAACAGTCCTGGTAAGACTTTTAAGTTACGGGGGGAAAAGGTGTGAACTTAAGAGCAACATACGAATATTCAAGAAATAACAAAGCCCCATTAGTGGTGGACCATGTAAAAGTAATGTTTTTCCAGGACTTCAACCCTGCCTTGGTCAAACAAAGAAAGGAATTTGATGAGGTAAAGAAACAACTGCGATCTTAGAAAAAGTAAATATTCAATGATTTATCCAGCATTGCTGAGGGTGGATATCTTAAAAGGTAATCAACGAGAAGAAGTAGTGGAAGAATTTTTAAGAAAGTTATGATAAAATTAGTCACCAGCTGAAAGGTCTGAAAAGACCATTTCAAAATGGGACTAACTGAAAGATGTATTTTTTATTTATACTAATAGTACTGAGCCGTCTTATTTTCATTGTTTAAAGAAAAAAAATATTGGTTTATATGGAGAGCTCTGAAAAGACAAAGGTGGTAAGGAAGCAGCAAGTTGGGAACTCTGACTCAGGGTTGGGGGGGGGGGGGAATATGGCACCAAAAGGACAATTTCTTCTTCGGAAGAACCAGCGGGCTTCTGGGTTGTCAACATCATCAGAGCTAGGGATGTGTGTGTTTCTTGAAGGGGAAATGTATGTGATGGAAATGTCTTTTAATAGCGAAATGTTACAACGGTATTTAGAAAATTGGAAAAATATTGTTATACAATATTTGTGTGAAAAATGGTATGGATAAAACACATTTATTAGTCTTAATACTAACAGGATAAACTGGATGGTGAAAAGGAAGAGGGTCTTGGCATACTTAAAGAAATTAAAAGTAGATATAATCTTTTGCAAGAAACACATCTTACCAAATTGGAATATGATCAATTAAAAAAATGGATGGGTGGGACAAATAATATTCCTTTGGTTCAATGGCAAGAGGAGTGGCTATTCTAATTGATAAAAATACACCAGTGTTAGTAGAAGATACCTCAATTGATCAAGCTGGAAGATGTGTAATGGCACGCTGTAAAATTTATAGAGAAGCATGGACATTTATGAATATTTATGCCCTCAATTATGATGATGAAGCCTTTATGAAGGACATCTTCTTAAAAGCAGCAGAGGGAATACAAAATTAATTAATTGGAGGAGAATTTAATTTCTGCTTGGAACCAATACTAGATAAATTGCCAAGAACAATAATGAGGACGAAAGCAGCAAAAACCACAATTTAACATATGAAAGATCTAAATCTTATTGATGTATGGAGGCATTAACAATGGCGTGAAGCAAGGCTGCGTTCTCGCACCAATCCTCTTTTCAATCTTCTTCAGCACGATGCTGAACCAAGCCATGAAAGATCTCAACAATGAAGACGCTGTTTACATCCGGTACCTCACAGATGGCAGTCTCTTCAATCTGAGGCGCCTGCAAGCTCACTCCAAGACACAAGAGCAACTTGTCCGTGAACTACTCTTTGCAGACGATGCCGCTTTAGTTGCCCATTCAGAGCCAGCTATTCAGCGCTTGACGTCCTGTTTTGTGGAAACTGCCAAAATGTTTGGCCTGGAAGTCAGCCTGAAGAAAACTGAGGTCCTCCATCAGCCAGCTCCCCACCATGACTACCAGCCCCCCCACATCTCCATCGGGCACACAAAACTCAAAACGGTCAACCAGTTTACCTATCTCGGCTGCACCATTTCATCAGATGCAAGGATCGACAACGAGATAGACAACAGACTCGCCAAGGCAAATAGCGCCTTTGGAAGACTACACAAAAGAGTCTGGAAAAACAACCAACTGAAAAACCTCACAAAAATAAACGTATACAGAGCCGTTGTCATACCCACACTCCTGTTCGGCTCAGAATCATGGGTCCTCTACCGGCATCACCTACGGCTCCTAGAACGCTTCCACCAGCGTTGTCTCCGCTCCATCCTCAACATTCATTGGAGCGACTTCATCCCTAACATCGAAGTACTTGAGATGGCAGAGGCCGACAGCATCAAATCCATGCTGCTGAAGATCCAACTGCACTGGGTACGTCACGTCTCCAGAATGGAGGACCATCGCCTTCCCAAAATCGTGTTATATGGCGAGCACTCCACTGGCCATGGAGACATAGGTGCACCAAAGAAGAGGTACAAGGACTGCCTAAAGAATTCTCTTGGTGCCTGCCACATTGACCACCGCCAGTGGGCTGATATCGCCTCAAACCGTGCATCTTGGCGCCTCACAGTTCGGCAGGCAGCAACCTCCTTTGAAGAAGACCGCAGAGCCCACCTCACTGACAAAAGACAAAGGAGGAAAAACCCAACACCCAACCCCAACCAACCAATTTTCCCCTGCAACCGTGTCTGCTTGTCCCACATCAGACTTGTCGGCCACAAACGAGCCTGCAGCTGACGTGGATGTTTACCCCTCCATAAATCTTCGTCTTCGAAACCAAGCCAAAGAGACTCTAAATCTTATAAATTCTCCCCAAATGTTAATATTGTTACACCTTACCTGGATCACATAAGAGCCCAGATACAGTAATAAAAAGGAACCTAAAAGTGACTTGTATGTAAAAACCTAGTTTCACAACTGTCCTCTTTCTACTTAAAATATATGTTAAGTTCTAACAGTGAATGGATCTGCATGTATGGAAGGGGTGGAGTGACTGTTGTTTTTGTTTGTGAGAAAAAGTTGAATGTATATTTAAAATGTCATTATGTATAATTTTTGGGGGAAAAGAAACAAAATATTTTTTAAAAACAGATCCAGCAGTAGGTAGTTGTGGAAGGATGTTTTCCTGATTGAAGGGGTTGGTATTAAGTCCATTGTTGTTTATTAAATAGGTTAACATGATCAGTACTTTTTCAGATAACATTAAAATTAGTGGTGTAGTGGACAGTGAAGGAGGATATCTAGATTTACAACAGGATCTGTGCCAAGGAGTGACTACAACTTTGACAATACTGAGGTGTTGCCCTTTAGGTCAACCCAAGGAAAAGCAGACATGATGAATATCAGGGCCAAGGAAGAGTATACCAAGGGGTACAGGTACATGGTTCCTTGAAAGTGACGACTGGGGAGGAGTCACGTGATGGAGTAGTGGCCGGACGGTGAACTCCAGCCCTCTCCAGAAAAGTCGGAAAAAACAAAGGAAAACACAAAGGCACAAAAATAAAAATTAAAGTAAAGTGAGTATAAAGGTGGAAAGAAGATGGCGACGAAAAAAGAAAAATCGAAGCCAACGGTAAGAAGAGAGGAAGAGAAGACAACGGAAGAAGGAGAAGGCCTTACCTGTTCGAAGAGGCCCGCGGTGGAGAGAGAAACCCGCTCCCTCAGGTCGGTAGAAAGTGGACTACAAAAATGGCTCGCTGAGCCGAGTAAAAGTGCGCAACCGCGCATGCAAAAAAAACACACCGACGGGAGGGGTGACCAGCTGGGGAGTCGATCTCCACAGCCGGCAATGACAGCTGCAGAGCAGCTGCAGCAAGAGGAGAATATAGAAGACAACGAAAACAAGAAAGAAGAGAAGAAAAGGACAACAAAGAAACAACAGATGGCCAACCCAGAGGAAGAAAAAGAGGAAGAGTACAGTGAAATGGAAGAAGAAGGGAAAGGCAAGACAATGGATATATTTTCTCTTATTAAAGAATACATGGATTCATTTAAAGAATGGCAAGCACAAGAATTTAGTGATTTAAGAAGAAGAATAAACAATACAGAAGAGAAAATGAATAAAATAGATATGACCTTATCAGAAATGGGAAAAAGAATGGACAAGGTGGAAGAACGAGAAGCAGCAGTAGAAATGGAGGTAGAGGACTTAAAAAAAAGAAATTAGAGGAATCTAATAAAAAAGTTAAAGAGACACAAGAGCTGTTAGCTCAGAAAATAGATATAATGGAAAATTATAACAGAAGAAATAACATAAAGATAGTGGGCCTTAAAGAAGATGAAGAAGGCAAGAATATGAGAGAGTTTATAAAAGATTGGATCCCTAGGATCCTAGGATGTCCAGAGCTACAGCAAGAAATGGAAATAGAAAGGGCACATAGAGCAGTGGCCTTTAAACCACAACCACAACAAAAGCCAAGATCTATTTTAGTAAAATTTCTAAGATATACTACAAGAGAAAAGGTACTGGAGAAAACAATGGTAAAAGTAAGAGAGGGCAACAAGCCACTGGAGTTCAAAGGGCAAAAAATCTTCATTTATCCAGATATGTTTTGAACTCCTGAAGAAGAGAAAGGAGTTCAATACAGCAAAGGCGATTTTATGGAAGAAAGGGTATAAATTTATACTAAAGCATCCAGCGGTTTCGAAAATATTTATTCCAGGACAGCAAAACAGACTATTCTCGGATCCAGAGGAAGCACGAAAATTTGCAGAACAATTACAAAATAGACTGAGAGATGAAGACGTGTAACGAGAGTACAAAAGACTGCGAACTAAAAAGACACATAAGTTTTGAACTCCTGAAGAAGAGGAAGGAGTTCAATACATCGAAAACGATCTTATGGAAAAAAACTATTCTCGGATCCAGAGGAAGCAAGGAAATTTGCAGAACAACTACAAAAC
This sequence comes from Narcine bancroftii, assembly GCF_036971445.1. Classification (NCBI taxonomy): domain Eukaryota; kingdom Metazoa; phylum Chordata; class Chondrichthyes; order Torpediniformes; family Narcinidae; genus Narcine; species Narcine bancroftii. The sequence continues at coordinate 125,600 of NW_027212016.1, forward strand.
AAACAGAGAGATGAAGACATGTAATAAGAGTAAAAATGACCACGATTTATATGTATGTGGGTAAAGAGGTGTATGTGTGTATATGTATAATGTGCATACATGAATGTATCTGTATTTAGAGGAAAATATTGATAGTATAGATAAGAATTAATAAGGAAAGGAAATGGAATAGAGGGATAAGGAGGGAATTAAAAGAGTGACCTTTGTTACATATGAAAAGTGAAATCTTTTCTGGGGGGGCTGGGTGGGGAGGAGTTACGGTCACTGCAAAATCAGCTGACTATTGCGAGTGAATTCGCAAATCCAAATGGAGAGTGGAGATGTGGTTGTCCGACAAGGGATAAAGGACAACTCAGGAGGGGAAGGAGAGATTGGGGCTAAAGAAGTTTTAAATAGGAGAATAAGGAAAAGTTTGATGTTTTAGGAATGTTGTCTTATAAAGGGTTCAAAACAAGAAAACAGAAATGGATAAGAAGGAAAGGTAATGATGGAGAAACGGAAAGGGAAGATAAACAAAGTATAAAATGGCTACGTTGAACTATATGACTTTAAATATTAAGGGAATACATAACCAAATTAAAAGGAAGAAACTGCTAAATTTACTGAAAAAAGAAAAAATTGATATAGCATTTGTGCAAGAAACACATTTAACTGAATTGGAGCACAAGAAATTAAAGAGAGATTGGGTAGGACACGTAACAGCAGCATCGTATAATTCAAAAGCAAGAGGAGTAGCTATATTAATTAGTAAAAATGTGCCATTTAAAATAGAAGAGGAAATAATAGATCCAGCAGGGAGATATGTAATGATAAAATGTCAGATATATTCGGAGTTTTGGAATTTACTCAATGTATATTCACCTAATGAAGAAGATCAAAAGTTTATGCAAGATATCTTTTTGAAGATAGCAGATACGCAAGGGAACATATTAATAGGAGGGGATTTCAACCTGAATTTGGATTCAAATATGGACAAAACTGGGAAAAAAATTAACAGAAAGAAGAAAGTTACCAAATTTATAATTAAATCGATGGAAGAAATGCAACTTTTGGATATATGGAGGAAACAACACCCAAAGGAAAAGGAATATTCATATTACTCGGCTAGACATAAAACATACTCAAGAATAGACCTTTTTTTGTTATCAGCTCGTATGCAAGATAGAGTAAGAAAAACAGAATATAAAGCTAGAATACTATCGGACCATTCACCCTTAATATTGACAGTAAAGTTAGAGGACATCCCTCCAAGAATGTATAGATGGAGATTAAACCCCATGTAACTTAAAAGGCAGGATTTTAGGGAATTTATTGAAAAACAAATTAAAATGTATTTTGAAATAAATACGAAATCAGTGAAAGATAAGTTTATACTATGGGATGCAATGAAAGCATTCATTAGAGGGCAAATAATAAGTTATGTAACCAAGATAAAGAAGGGCTATAATCAGGAAACAGAGCAGTTGGAAAGGGAAATAGTAAATATAGAAAAAGAATTAGCAATGAAGGAAGATACAACTAAAAGAAGAGAATTGGCGGATAAAAAAATAAAATATGAAACACTACAAACATATAAGGTGGAGAAGAATATAATGAAGACAAAACAGAAATATTATGAACTAGATGAAAAAACGCACAAAATCCTAGCATGGCAGCTTAAGACAGAACAAGCTAAGAAAATGGTATTGGCATCAAGGAAAAAAGACAAACAAATCACATTAAGGAAAACTTTAGAGAATTCTATGAACAATTATACCAAACTGAAAACGAAGGGAAAGAAGGGAAAATAGATGAATTTCTAACTAAAATTGAACTACCAAAACTACAAATAGAGGAACAAAATAAATTAACAGAGCCATTTGGAATAGTAGAAATACAAGAGATAATAAAAAAATTACCAAATAATAAGACACCAGGAGAGGATGGATTCCCAATAGAATTCTATAAAACATTTAAAGACTTATTAATTCCGCCCCTCCTGGAAGTAATCAACCAGATTGATAAAACACAAAGCTTACCAGATTCATGTAAAACAGCAATAATTACAGTAATACTAGAGCAAGGGAAATATCCACTCACACCAGCGTCATATAGACCAATATCTTTACTTAACACAGATTATAAGATAATAGCTAAACTATTAGCAAACAGATTAGCAGAGTATGTACTGAAAATGGTAAATCTAGACCAAACTGGATTTGTCAAAAAAAGACGCACAACAGACAATATTTGTAAATTTATTAACTTAATTCATGCAGTAGAAGGAAATAAAGCACCTGCAGTAGCAGTTGCTTTAGACGCAGAGAAGGCCTTCGACAGAGTAGAATGGAATTATTTGTTCAAAGTATTGCAAAAATTCAGTTTACCGGAGAAGTATATTAATTGGATTAAAGCATTATATAAGGGACCATTAGCGAAAGTGACAGTAAATAGACATGTATCAAAGCAATTTAACTTAAGCAGGGATGCCCACTATCACCTTTATTGTTTGCGTTAGCTATAGAACCACTAGCAGAAATGATAAGAACAAAAAATAATATAAAAGGGATAAAAATAAAAGACAAGGAATATAAAATCAATTTATTTGCAGATGATGTTATAGTATACTTAACAGAACCAGAACTATCAATAAAAGAATTATATAAGAAATTGAAGGAATATGGAGAAGTGTCGGGTTACAAGATCAACGTAAATAAAAGTGAAGCAATGCCTATGAATAATGCGGATTTCTCAAAATTTAAGAAGGAATCACCATTTAGATGGCAAATGCAAGCAATAAGATACCTAGGTGTACAAATAAACAAAAATCTCGGCCAACTATATAAACTCAATTATTATCCACTAATGGAAAAATTACAGGACGATTTAGAGCATTGGAAAGATTTACCACTAACACTAATAGGAAGGATAAACTGCATTAAAATGAACATTTTTCCAAGGATATTATACCTATTTCAGGCATTGCCAATACAACTGACAGAAAAATTCTTCAAGGAGTTAAAGAAAATAATAAGGAATTTTTTATGGAAAGGGGGGGAAACCGAGGATAGCACTAGATAAATTAACAGAATGGTATAAACAAGGAGGCTTACAACTGCCAAACTTTAAAAATTATTATAGAGCCGCACAATTAAGATACCTATCAGATTTTTATCAAACAAGGGAAAAGCCAGATTGGACTAGATTAGAATTAGATAAAATAGGGGAAAAGATACCTGAACAAATATTATATAAATGGGATGAAAAATTGGTACAACATAGAAGTTCTCCAGTATTACATCATCTACTCAATATTTGGAAGAAGATTCATGTAGAAAGAAATAAAACAAATTATCAATTACCAAAACTAATATTGACGCAAAACAAGTTACTCCCTTTTACAATAGATAACCTTTCCTTTAGAGAAAGGGAGAAAAAAGGGATTAAAAGAATAGAAAATTGTTTTTCAGGAAATAGATTCTTATCCTTTGAACAAATGAAAGATAAATACAATATAACTCAAGATACAGCGCTGGCATATTACCAATTGAGATCCTACTTGAAGGATAAATTAGGAAGCAGTTGAGTTTGCCAGAGGGAAGTAACTTTGACTATGTGATTACAGATACAATGATAATCAAAAGATTTATAACAAATATGTATATTAAACTGCAAGAAAAGGAGAATGAGGAAACAAATGGTAAAACTAAACAAAAATGGGAACAAGATTTAAATATAAAGATAAAAAAGGAAACATGGGAGAAGTTATGCTCTGGAACGATGAGAAATACAATAAATACGAGGTTACGTATGATACAATATAACTGGATACACAGGCTATACATTACACCTCAAAAGTTAAATAAATGGGACCCAACAGTATCTGATAGATGTTTTCGATGTTTAAAAAAAAAGAAATGGGAACAACAATTCATGCAATCTGGACATGTGAGAAAGTAGAAAAATTTTGGGAAGATCTAAATCAGATATTAAATAAAATAACAGAAAACAATATACCAAAGAATCCAGAGATCTTCCTCCTAAGTAACATAAAAAACAAAGAATTTGGAATTGATTTGGAGGATGCACAAAAAAGATTTGTTAAGATAGCTCTAGCCGTAGCAAAAAAATGTATTATGTCAACCTGGAAATTGGAAGATAATTTGAAAATACAACAATGGTATATAGAAATGAATAAATGTATTCCATTAGAAAAAATAACATATAGTTTAAGAAATAATATTGAAATATTCGAACAAATATGGGAGCCTTACATTAAACACAATAGCGAAAACCTACCGGGGACAATCACTACCTAAGTTAATGGAAGGAAAAGGAAATGAAAAGAATGGACTCAGTGGAATTTCTGGTGTATTTTTATTGAATGACAACATTGTCTGACTGGTTTAATGTATCCTAGATTTTATACCTTAAATGAATGGGAGGGGGGAGGTAGGGAGGGTGGGATGGGAGGAGGGAGGGTGGGGGGAGAAAATGGCACTGTATATGTGTGAAAAGGAAAAAGTGTGTACTATGGTTAATGTGATTTATGGTGTGAAAAATTAAAAATTAAAAAAAAAAGAAAGTGACGACTCATGTGGACCAGGTGATTAAGAAGGCATTTGACATGCTTGCCTTCATTGAATCTGATATTGAGCACAAAAATTGGGATCTTGTTATTTTGATGTATCACCATATCACCATATACAACACAGAGCAGGCCAGTTTGGCCCTACTAGTCCATGCCGAAACAAACCCCCACCCTCCTCATCCCAATGATCAGTACCTGGTCCATACCCCTCCAATCCTCTCCCCTCCATGTAATTATCCAGTCTTTTCTTCAATGTAAATAACGTCCTTGCTTCAAGCACCTCTGCTGGAAGCTTATTCCACATCCCAACCACCCTTTGCGTGAAGAAATTTCCCCTCATAATTTTCCCCCTACAATCTCACAAGACAGTGAGCCCACATTTAGATTACTGTGTGCAGCACTGTTTTCCCAGCTAGAGGAAGGGCATCAATAAATTTGAAGCAATGCAGAAGAGATTCACCAGGAATGTTAAGGGGCCAAGAGGACTTGAAGTATAGGGAGAGATTGGATAGGCTGGGTCTTTATTTCCTAGATCAGTGGAGGATGAGGGGTGATTTTGTAGAGGTTTATAAAATCATGAGGGACATGAATAAAGTGAATACTCAGTCTTTTTCCCAGGCTTGATTCTGGAACATGTAGGCTAAAGATGAGAGGGTAAATGTTTACTTGGATGGTAGTCTGTATCTGGAAAGAACTGCTGATTGAAACTATCATGACAGGCAGAATTCTGACATTCAAAAGACACTTTGGATGGATGTGGGCCAAATGCAAGCAAATAAAACTTATCCAGAATGCCAACTTGGTGGGCATGGACAAGTTGAGAAGAAGGGGGTTTGTTCTGTACTAATATATGAATCCTATGCAATTCACTGAGGCCTTCCAGTTGCAAAAACACTTGGCATCCATTTGCTTTTGTTTCAATCCCCCTGAACCATTTTTGGATCTATAATAGCACTCTCCCATTGGCCTTTGCTTGTTTGACCAATTTACAATGTGAATCTTGTCAAAAGTCATGTAAAGACCCACTTAGATCACATTGAACTGCTCTCATCAGCCCTGCTTGACACCACCTTAAAGAAATGAAATCCAGTTAGTTAGATATTCCCTGAAATCCATTCTGACTGTTCCAGGTTAATATATGCCTTTCCAAATAAATACTGACCTTTCAAATTTATTTATTTTTAAAATATCTTTATTGAGTTGAATTTTTTTTTAAACCTGCACACATATTAATCCACAATGTGGGATGAAATGTATGGGGGGGAGGGAAACAGATAATTTGTCCTTCTCTAATAATACCTTGAGCATGCATGATATAAATTGTGTGCACCCTTAAAACCGTTTTCAAAACGCTTCCAAAAAAAAAAGTTTTTCAAATGTATTTAGTGGCATTATGTATTTTTCTATTCATTTGATTTCACATATGCTGATTGGATTTGCTTCACACAGACCGCTGTGGTTATCCCTAGCGTCTGCTAAGAATTATTGTTCCTTACCATTTGAATTTTTTTGTTTCCTCTTGGCATTATTGTCCAGAGACATGGAGCATGGCTCCAGATAGGAGAGTCGACATCCAATTCTACCTTTCTGCCATTATTTCACTTTCAGTTGCTCTTTTTGCTTTCAGCTTCTGTTCAGTTTTTCATGAAGTATCCGGCTTCACCTTCCACGTACAAATTCCACATCAATGCAAATTATTGTGATTCAATTTTGATGTGAAGCTGATGTTATTCAAGCTGAAAAACAAGATCAAAGTATTCTTATACTCTCATGAAAATAGCACTCTGAGCACAATGTTTTTTACATAAAACAATTGGTGTTGCCACATAACATCTCCACTCTTATTTTAATACACAATTTGGTGGGTTTTATTTTTGGAGGAACTTGTGATGTAATTAAAGAAAAATTTGGTGGCACGCCAGAGGTGTTGTAACTATTGCAGCTGGTGGTGCAGACCCTGGAAAAGCAGGAGCAGAGACACAGCATTGCTCCGCAAGGTCATACTGGCCAGTCGTGCTGTTGACAGCTCTGTGCAGGTTTTAAATAACCTGTTAGAGGACATGACTTTTTTAAATCATAAAACCATAATCTGTGACCAAGCTGGTAGTGCCTGCGCTGGGCCTTGTACCAAGAGGGGTTGCATACACATGCTGTTAAGAAGGAGAACCATGGGAGATGACCCTACAGGGAAGGTGACCGTTGCAGCAGACCAACAAGGGGCTCAGCCGCTGAAGGGCTAACACAGGCTGCGGGCTGCTAGCGACTTGCAGGTGAAGGACCCACACAGGCTCATGGGAACTAGGTATTGAATCTGAGATTCAAGAGGTTGACAAGGGAAAGAAGGCCTACTGAAGGGTCTCAGGTGCTGAAAGTTTCCTAATCATATCGGTTTGGATCTGGAGCAGGGGTTGCCAATAGTTTGAACTGGAGTCTGTGTGACTGCAGAGCCTGTGACAGCACTGGAGCTGAATCCAGGGAGACCTAGTATCTCACTTTCTCCTTTCTCTTCTAGTTAGTGGGGCCGGTCAATGCTCATGGTGTCTCTTTGTTGCCTTATGGCACACAAAAGTTGAAATACATCATGTATATTAAATTTTTATGTAACATGACAACAAAAGGAACATTTAGCAAATAGTACAAATTTGATGAAAGACCACTTAACATAAGATGCTGGAAATCAAAGCCAACTTGATTGAAACAAATATAGGTGAGAGTCACTTAATACACCAGACTTGATTATCATCTTGAGCTTGACTTTTCAAATTTCAGGAATCTGGATTTAAATTTGTCACCATTTTTATAGAACGGTGGATGGTTCAAAACAGACTGCAGAATATTGAAATTGTACTGTGAATTATTTCAGTTCATTGGAATTTCACTATGAAGCAGTTGAAATCCTGAAGTGTTTTTTTTCTTCTAGCTGAGGTATGGTTTTAGTAAACTCAGTTTTAGTGCATCAATTGGAATGAATGCAAAGTTTACAAAGAAAAATCTCCAAGTTTTTAAGTACTGTATATTGTGATTTAAATGTTTCTACTTAGAGCTAATGGTAACCTGTGATGACGATTATGTAACATATGGTGCAAATGTATTATAATGTTGGTAATTAAAAATGCTGTTTTAACTGATCCACCTGAATTTTTTACGATAGTGGCAATAAATACTCTTAACCCCTACATGAATGTCTGAAAGTTTTGTGTGCAGTCATTTAGAAGTTCTCCAGAATAAAATGAATAACTTGTGTTTGTTTTTTTTTAAATTAGCTATACCAAGTTAAAATTTTCAAAATGGATTGTTCATTCAATTTACTATTTTTGTATTGTAAATTAGTGAGTAAATTTTAAATACAGTAACCCCTGTTAGCCATATTCAAGCAACTGGCCAAAAAAAATTGTGGAAAATAATGTGAAGCTTAAAATTGGCGCACCTCGCTGTTTCGTTCGCCCATTCACGCAACATGCAATCTCAAGCAGCTGGAAAATTCACTTATCCAGCATCTACCAATCTGCCTAGGTGCTGGATACCAGGGGGGTTTTCAGTAGCCAATAATTTGTAAAACAAGGAATGGGAGGAAATAAGCAAGTCAGGTTTTTTTTTATTTTTGTTTACTTAAGCACTGCATTAGTTGCTTAAATTTTAATAACGTGATACTAACTGATGGGATAAAAAACACATTAGTTGGCTAGATTTCTGTAAGTTTGAGTGGAGAAATTAAAAATTTGTTATTGAAAATCCTATTGTTAACTTTAGTCAGCTGTTACAAGTTGTATGCTATTGTATGCAAGCTATTTGTACTTAAAATGTTTTTGAAATTTAGCAATAGTTATCTTTTAATTGATACCAACTTGTGATTATATAAACACATGGAGTATTGTTTTACATTTTAAAGTTTAAAGAGCATTATAATGACTGAACAACTGCTTTTTGACTTCAAGGCTCTCAGTATTGGGGCCATTAGCAGGCATTCTGCCTGATATTCAAAGTTTACTCATGGTGAACTTGACTGCACACAGATGTTTGAGGGTAACATGTATCAATTCTGAAACTAAGTAGAATCAAAGCCGATTTCATTCCCTTAACATCCATCTTTTGTTGGTCCAAAGTCAGCAAATCATGCAGTGAAGTGCCATCACTTTTGAACGTGCCTTGGTGTCAATCTGCTGTGAGGCCTTTGAAAGAGACCTTCGTGCTCTTACACTGAGCATCCCTTGGAGCTGCAGTGTGATGGTGAAAAACTGCTGAACTTTCAGGGATGGATATACAGATTAGTTTGATGATCTGAAAATGCCCCTGGCATGCTGAGTGCTTCCAGCATTTTTTTTTTTTGCCTCGACAGTCTTTGTTCTAACTGCCTTCTAATCCCTGTAAAGCAAGGTCATAACAAATGGAAAAGGCACAAGGCCAAAGTTTCGGTGACTGAGGGAAGAAGAAAATAATGAGACAGTTGATGTTGCCTCTATCTGATGACTGAAGGAGGAAGTATATAATTACTCAACATTTTCTCAATCCACAGCCAACAAATATCTAACTGAAATGGATACAATTCATCAGGAAAACTGGAAACTGATCAATTGGCCTTGCATTCATTTCAGAAACAAAATCACATAATCAGAATCTCTTTCCAAGGGTGGCTGACTAGAACTAATGAGCACAAATTTAAGGAGAGAGGGAGAAATGTAGAGATCTGAGGGGTGCATTTAATCATAGAGAGTGGTGACTATTTGGAACCAGCTTCCAGAGAAGGAACTGAACACATACAATTACAACATTTAAAAGGCATTAGGACAAGTATTCAGTTAGGAAAGAAGTAAACAGGACAAATGGATTAGCATAACAGGCTTCACAATTGGCAGTTGTAAACCTAGTTTATGTGCTCTATGATTCATTGATTCACTCCTATCTCCTTCAGTGCATAAATGGTACACAAAGCAAACTTGAGTAGTTAGTCTCAGGATAGGACATGAGCCATTTCGAATTGAAATTAGAAATTTATTTTAGTTGACAGTTGTATATCATCTGAATTCTCAACCTGGGTATGTTAAAAGCTAAGATCTTTTTGGATACTAAAAAAATCCTAAAGTGGATGTGGAACATAGGACCAGCAGTGACTGGTACAGTCATCTTTGGCCCGCACTTGGTCATTCTTTTTACATTCTTATGATTATTATGTTTGCTTTTTGTACAGGAAATGTTTCAAGTGATAGTCCCTGAGGCAGTATTTTATATTTTCTACGTCAGTTCAAATTGCAAAGGTAGCGACGTTGCCTTTGTAATTTTTACACTTCCCTTCTCATAATAAACCTTTGAGTTTTTTGATATTTATTAAATATTTTAAATATTAAAATTGTTTCATATTGCCTCGAGTGATATTTTTAAATCTGAAACATTACACAGCTTCAGAGGAAAAAACCTGGTGGTTCAATATACATTGTTTTAAGATTGATGGTTCTAACACTGAACATTGCAGGCTTAAAAATCAAGCAAGAAGTTGGTAATTTTTCTATTACACTTCTATTCAAGTACATGATAAATTTCTCAGTCTTCAGTCTTCAGACTGAATTAGAAAGTCTAGATGTGTGGACCTCTGATGGTATGATTGACCTTGCATGCAACAATATCTTCAACCAAATAACCTACCAGCACTCCTTAATCTGGAAAATGTAAAAATAAAATGACTAAATCAGATTGAATTTTAATGTACAAACACCATCTTCAGAAAAGTTATAATATGAGAGGTATAATGGAACTAAAAGTACTTTAGTAATAGGTGAAAGTAATTTACTGAATTATTTACTGAAAATATTTGACGTACCTAGCAAAATAAAATTTTGGGATAAAATAACACATTAGTTGGCACGATTTCTAAGTGAGTGGAGAAATAACAAATTTGTGTTTTCCATGGTTGAATAACTTTTTTGAAATTAAATCCTTTATCATAATTTGAAGTTAGCGCTCTCAATGTTTATTACACCTGACATTTTCTAGTCCGAAAATTTATAAACTCTCTCTAAATAGTTATTTTAGATTTTGGTAAATTAATCAGAATCCATCTTGCATTTATACAAATCAGGTCAAATTACTTTCAGCCAACAAAATAAAATTTATTGAGCAATTATTATCAACTCTCTGTAACCAAAGCAAATTTATGTCCAGCAAACCTTTAACAAATCTCCAGAGAATTGAGAGAGACAATGAAAAATGAACAGTCTGTCAAAATGTCTTCTCATTTTGGCTTTCTTTGAATTTATTTTATATTAATTCCTCATTCTGATTTTATGCAAGATTTTGCTGATTTATGTTCCATGAAATTGTTGTTTAAGAGCATATTTCCTGATATTTTTGGAATGTCTGACTATTATTTTGTTACTCCAGAATAAAGTGATGTTCTTATCACAGGCACATATGAGCACATAGGCTTTTTAAATAATCTTGTGTTTATGTAATTTTAAGATGTTAGGTAGGCATTTATATTTTTAAATATCAATTAATATATATTTCTTTGTATATAATAGACCTCTATCCCAGACTCTGAGAGCAATATGGATCAGAATTGCTTATCTCGGTGTAGCACGGAAATATTTTCTGAAACCAGTTGGGAACAAGTGGAGAAACAGGACACAGAGGTGAGTGATACAGCCTCAACAAAAGCTAGAAGCTATCCAGAATTATAAAACCTAATTCATATCAAAATGTACCTTGGATCAAAAAAATATGAACACAATATCTTTTAATCCAAATTGTGGCCATGTTGGTGTTTAGATTTAAGTGATGGCCAACGTAAATAAAGGGAAACTTTGGATGCGAACTTTTCCAGATTGAGGAGGAGTAGGTAGTATTAGTCACCTAGTCTATTAAAATAATCATTAAGAGTTTGAGAACTGTTACAGAAATTGAAGAAGAAAGAATAGCCTACAACAGAATGAGAGTGATCAAGAAATCGATGAAAAGAGTGAATTAAGAAAAAGATGAAAAAGGCCAGGGACAGCTTTATGCAATAGAAGAATACTATCTGCCAGCTTCAGAAATGGCTGTGCAGTGAAGACAACACAGAAGTCAGAAATTTAGGACGATTGTGAAGTTATTTCAGTTTCAAAATTTACTCAGATCATCAGCTGTACCAAATTATTTTTTGATCTAATTGAAAAATCGACACTGAAGTCATGATATAAAGGTGGGTGCAAGCTTGGATGTTTTCCTGATAAGGCTATTGGCTCCATTCACACATTGGATGAATTTTTAAAGGGATAATATTTACATTCAGACTGACAGGTGTTCATGGAAAAAAGATGTCATTACATTTAAGCTTCAACCAATTGAATAATGCTGTGAATGACATAATAGTAGGTATTTAACTTGGTTGTTACTACCAGTGTACCTCTACCAATGTATGGCTGTGTTGATGTAATGCTCTTTCTCAAAGCAGTATTATAACACATTCTTTTATCTAAACCATATATTTGGGTGACAGCAGTCTCTTAACATTATTATGACAGTTTCTTTGTAATATTAGTTGCACGAATCTGCTAACTAGATATTTGGAAAAGTGTTTACATTAATCCAATTCTGAAAGCGTACACCTCCTACAGACAGGTTTGGAATAAAGTGCAATATCATGTGTCAGGATATGTACAATTTTAATGGAATATGAACAGGAATGTTAGAAAATTACAAATATATTCAAAAGAAAAACTCCATATTAAAGCCTGTTATACAGCACAGAAACAGGCTCTTCAACCCAACTTGTCCATTCCAGCCACTTTATCTACCTGAGCTATTCCTATTTGTTTGCATTTGGCACCTAGCCCTCTAAACCCTTCCCATTCATATACATGTCAAAATGTCTTTTAGACATTTTATCTGCTTCTACCACTTCCTCTGGCAGCTTGTTTCATATACTAACCTCCCTTTATTGCCCTCTTTAAGGTCCCCATTAAATCTTTCCCCTTTCACCTTAAATTTAGGCCCTCCATTTTTATATATCCCCACCTTTGGAAAAAGACCTTCTCTATCTTTGCCACATTATAAAGATAACTCTAATTTCACCCCTTGTTCTCCTGTCCTCAAGGCAGGGGGAGCCCAAGCCCTTCAATTCTGGTAGCATCCTGTGAATCTTTCCTGCATGTATTCCACTTCAATGATGCCTCTCCTATAGCTTGGAGACAAAAACTACAAACAATACTCCCAAATGTGGTCTTACCAACATCTTGTACAATCGTTACGTGACCTTCCTGTTCCTGCTCCGTGTTCTGACCAATGAAGGCAAGCAGGCTGAATGTCGCTTCACCACTCTCTACCCATGTTGTCATCTGTCTAACTTGTGTGGCTTACTGGCATAAGTTTCCCCTTTCCTAAATCCACTCGGAATTTACAGTGAATAGGGAACTGTTTAAAGAGCTTATCTAATTTTTTGTCTGGCTTTCGTGTATTTCCCTTCACACTGCCATTGAAAGTGCAGTGTTCAGTTGTGTAAGCCATCATTTCTGCTGTTTGTTCTTTAAACCATGTCATTTTACTGCTTTAAGAACCTTCTATAAAACCTATTTTCCCATACTGTCATCTTTACCTCACTGTTAGTTTTCTGTGGATGTTATAAAATCCCTTAGCAGGCTTTCTAAAAGGCACCTCATAAATGTATGTCGTTGAATGATGCCCCTTACCCCACTTAATTTTTCTTTCTTTTATCTGAAAGTTATCATGTACTGTGTTTGCCTCATTTTATCCAAATAGCTTTAGTCTCAACACATCTTATTGCCATATATTTTAAATACATAATGACGGTGTTATTCTGCATAGCTTGGATAGAGCTGCAGTTTCTATAGCTTGTAAAGATCACCAGTGCAGTGGTTGCATTATCCAAAAGTAATACTGATGCCACAACCTGAAATAACAACATTATGCTCTGCCATTCAGTAACATCCTAACTGGTCTTTTACCTTGGCACCAATTTCCTGTATTAAATCAATATCTCCAGATCCAAATAGTCGGTGTTGAATATATCCAGCAAATGCACCTTCACAACCTCTCAAATTTGATTGACCAACCAGTTTAACTCCATGACTCCCAATTTTTAGATACCCCAGTCAGAGAACAAACAATTCCTGCATTTACCCTGTCAAGTGTCACCAGGATCTTGTGTGCTTCAATATCAAATTTCATTTAATTTAAAATCTAGACAGTATAGGGTCCTGGTCATCTTAATCTCTCCTTGTAGGCTAGACAACCTGGCTCCCATCCAATAATCAATCTGAATAAATATGTTTTAGAAAATGCAGTAAATACTTGGGTCAGGGCTCATCTGTGGAAAGAGTCATGGCTAATGTTTCAGATTGAAAAGTCATGATGAGAAGTCATCATTGTTTTTGAGTTTAAATTTAGACATGCAGCATGGTAACAGACCTTTCCAGCCCATGAACCCATGCTGCCCAATTAACCTGCAACCTACATACATTTTGAAGGGTGGGAGGAAACCCATGCAGACACTGGGAAAATGTACAAACTCCTTACAGACTGGATTCAAACCCAGTTTGCTGGTATTGTAATGGCATTGTGCTAACTATGCCATCCCATTTTTAACTCAAAGAAAAGGCAAAGAATTTTAGAGGAACTAGACATTCAAAAAGCATTTACAAAGTTTAAAAACTTGTACAGCCATTGCTTTGTTCTTGGACTTTTTAAAAAATTTTTCTTGGATTCACAATGTCTCTTTCTAGGTAACCCGGTGGTATCCTGATCATTTGGCTCCACAATGCTATGGATGTGAAAGTCGATTTTGGCTAGCAAGCAGAAAACACCACTGCAGGTACAATGCTTAAAAATAAATGTATATCTAAATGTTCTCTTTTGTTTTATTTTCATCAAATGCACAAGTTATTTTGTAGTATGATATAAACGGGGATGTGACTAATATTGAATCAAATTGCCACAAGTTCCTTCATTTATTTTATTTGGTAAAGAATCCATGGAAGTTTGAGAAATGCTTCACCACCAGTTGAAAATACAAATTACCAAAGAGTCTGCAATTGCACTATTTTTAACCAGCATCCAAATCTTATGATAAATTTCATGCCCATGCCAATATAATTATTTTTGTAGCTTGCCAGACTTTTGGGGAGAACATAATCCTTTAAGAATCTGTACTTCAATGGTTTAAGATTTATACTCTTTTCCAACTGGGGAGTAATATTATTGATCCTTTATCCATTTTATTTTTATCACTGTAGATATTCATGATAATGTTTAAGTCAAAAATACCACTGTTAATTTTTTGCCAAATTATTGTCAAATTTGATATAATTTGACTAGAGTGGACCTGTTCATCAAGTAGTTTAACAGAATGTGATCACCATGTAAATTTAGCAGTGAGAAAACTACCTGCTTGGAGACGTCCATTCCCAAATGTCTTGTACGTGTAATGTTTCAATCTGAATCAATCACTGATTTAAGGAGACATTCATATCACTCTTTTTATGTAAAAAAACCTGGATAAATTCTGTGGGTCCATAAGCTGCATCTGTGGAGATCAAGTAATGGTCAAAATTTCAGGTTGATGTGCTACACCAGGCTGACAGGGGAGAGGGAAGATTGTCAGTTTAAAGGGGAAAGGTGAGACAGGTTGATGAAAAGGTGGCCCATCCAGCCCATGATTCCAGTATCTGGAGTTTCTGCTGAGTTACCAGCTGAGCAAATGTCAATTCCACTTGCCCCATTAGTAAACCACAGAAGCATATCTTCTGATCTAATAGTTCAGTGTTGATTAGAAATATTAGTTACCAAATATCATTGCAGATTACGTGATTGTACCTCTACAACTTTGTAAATTATTGAGGTTAACTATAGCTTTATGATGAATAAACCACACACATGCACATTTTCATTCACTATTTGATCCATATTTATTATATATTTTGGTTTCAGTTGAGAAGCTGGTGCAGTATGTGACATAACTGCTGAAGTGAGTGGTGGGTATATTGTCCGTTTTTCTGTAAGGAACATTAAAAAGCCATGATATGCGTGCTATATCCAACTGGTCACTTGTCCTTGTAATATATTTTTTTTTAAATTAACCACTTCCACCATGTATTTTTATGCTGTTCGAGTGAAGAGTGCAAATTGGATGGCTCTCTTGCTGCTAATTTATCAGGATGTGATGTGAATACCTCTTCTATGGCCCATTGCTTTTGTCTTCATATGACTAGTGCTTTAAACAAGGGAGATTTTTGTGTTGGTATTGGTTGGAGATGCTCCCTGCATATCAAGACAATTTAAATTGGTAAAACATCGTAAGATGAATCAAAGGAATGTTATTACAAATTTTGATACTAACACAAACAAACAGTAAAGTACTTTGGCAATACAGGCAACACGATAAAGTGGAAAATGCAGTAACAAGTTTAAACACAACCAGTCATAGAGATAATTTTACTGCACAAATTTTACCAAGAATTTGGACACCTGTCTTGATCTTAAGGAAAGAAAAGAAATGGAGAGATTTGGGGAGAGTATTTTAAAGCATAAAATTTGACCATTTGCGTGTCCTGCTCTATAAGCGCTGTTTTTCTCCTTGTAAAGGAAGAATGTAAATAGGAAAGCAATTTAGAGAAGGCTTATTAGACTGATAGTTAGCATGAAAGCGTTGTGCTCTGAGGAACGATTAGAATTGTATCAGCTGGTGTTCAGAAGGTGTGGAGAGAATGTCTCCTCTTGTGAGAACATCTAATTTAATGTAACATCAGTGTTGAGAATTATTTTCTACTGAGGACCACGAGCACTTGGAACTTTCCCTCGTAGGGCAGCTGCTGCAGAGAATATCAGTACTTTTAATCAAGGAGATGGATTCTTGGGACAAAAAGATGGAAGGTTACTGCAGTAGATGAGAATGCAGAGTTGAGATTTTAGCCATGTCATTTAATGACTGAGCAGATTCATTGAGACATGTGGCATAATCCTGTTCTTAATTTAAGTTTCAAAACCCATATCTGCATCTATTTTACAGCATTATTTTGATTTCCCTCCACTGCCACTTTAACTAAATCTTAACTCTCCTGTCATTTGAGCATATTTTCTGTTCTATCTTGCAAAAAAATATCCAAAATTTTGTTGCTGCAAATTAAGTTTCCAATTTGCGCAGACATCGCCATCTTAATTTACCTTTTAAATATTTTCTCCCATCCTTTGTCCACACCAAACATTTGCACAAATTCTTCTGTACCTTCACCATGCCTGGCCTCTGACATTCCCCATTATTCTGGTCTGTTGCAAGT
This sequence comes from Narcine bancroftii, assembly GCF_036971445.1. Lineage (NCBI taxonomy): Eukaryota > Metazoa > Chordata > Chondrichthyes > Torpediniformes > Narcinidae > Narcine > Narcine bancroftii. The sequence goes on from NW_027212016.1 coordinate 142,430, forward strand.
CTTTTCTTCCACCCATGTTTGATCTGTGATTTTGTGTCAGCTGCTAAATACCCCTCCTGTCTTTAAACACTTCTCAAAGTTAAAATTTCAAACATGACTTTGCTCTTCCCCCCCCCCCCCACGCAGATTATATTGTAATTCTTTCTTCATTTAAAAATTGAAAGATGGTTGCTCACTTGGCACACTTTTCATAAAAACTTTTTAAAATAATATTTCCAGGTTTTTTTTCCAAGTTTTATAAAATGGTTAATTTAATTTTATGATTAACATTGTTAACATATTGAATTATTTCAAGTATACATCTTTCATTGTAAAATTGCTGCATGTTTTCCATTTGTTTGTATCTCCCTGCTGATTTGCGCCTTTTCCATAGCTAGTTTCCCTCTGAGCTCTTTTTTCCGTCTTGCAGGGACAGGGAGCCTGTTGATGACACATGGTGAGCATTTTCAACAGTCTTCTCTGTCTCTTGTTTGTCTTCATTCCTGGTGATATCAACTTTAAAACATTAACTTGTGCCTTATTAACTGAGAGTACCAACAATTGTTGGCTGAATGCTGATTCAATTGAAATTAGAATTTCCAAGAACCAATATATCAAAATGCATTTGTCAGCTAATCAGGCACGTGTGAGCCATTGCCACAGCTGGAAAAAAGTTAATGTAAAAAAAAAACACACCTATAATTGATTATTTCTGCCATTTGCACGAGTAATTGAATTAATTAAAACTTTGCCTTTTTTGTTTTTAAGTTTAGAACATGTACAATATTTTGGCATTTCATTACATTGTCCATTAAATCAACTTGAGAATCAAGGTCACGCTATGCAGGGACTTGCTTTTTCTTTTTCAATTAAATCTTGGCATAACAATACAAAATCTGCATCTTGTTTATGATCATTTTTGCCCTTTTCTCTCTCCCTACCCCCAGCCATATTGAGCTTTTGTTGAAAAGCTCAATGTTTACTAGCAGAAAATTTATTCTTACCTTTTTTGGTCTGCTTTTTAAAAATTGTATTTTTCTGCTTTGTTTTTGAAAAATGCGGATGGATGTTTGTGGATGTAAATTTGTCTTCTAAATGTTTTTTGCTGGTTGAATAATGAGTATTGTAGAGGAATTTGCAAGTGATATAAAGTCGATATAGTGCTATGAAACAGTTGCAGTATGACCAGCTTTAATTTGTTAACTGATCCACTAATTATATTTGTGTTCAACCTACTACTAGTTTAGTGAGAACTTGCACCCCTTTTCCTAAAATGAATATGTACATAAAAAGGGTGTTGATAGATAATGTAAATGATGTGCAAGAATTGTATTGAAAACATCATTAAAATGAATGGTTAAGTCACTTTACCAAATTAAACACCACTGTTTCTTGGGTTTCCATCTAAAGAGCATTTGGAAGATTTTGCATTTTAATGTATTTGTGTGGTACAAAAGAATTCAGAAACTTGTGAAACAAAATTATTTCTCATAGTTAAAATACTACCTCATGACATGAAGCATCTAGTGCCAAATAGATCATTAATTGTTTGTGGAATGCCACTGTAATCTGAAGTATGTAGACGAAGTAAACTAACCAGTTAACGGTATTTAGTACATTACTCAATTGCTTTTGTTAATTCCATTGTTTAATTTTGCATTAGAGACATCTAATATTGGAACTTCATTACAAATAAAAACATTATAGTAGTTGATTATTTTTCTCAATTAAAACAAAATCAAACTTTGATTTCCCCCCCCCACTTCTGATTGGGCATCCAAATATGTAAATAAGGATGCATTTCTCAATTGAAATGATACTATTTCTGCACTGGATTTATTTGATTTATAAATATTCTTTCTTACTGCAACAATCATTTTCAGACACTTCCTGGAACATTGAAAGTGAGGAACACCATTTTACTCAAGAAACAGTTTACCATAATATTTGTTATTTTAAATGTCAGTTTTATTAACCCTATATTTTATGCATTTAAAGTCACAAATTTGTGTTGAAAAGTTAAATACTTGGGGAACAGAAATTAATCATTGTATTTATTACACTTATGATGGTTGGATATTAGCATTTAAAAAAACCCATCAAATTCTATTGAATATAATAAACAATGGAAAACAACGTGCAGCCACTACTGCATGTGCCTCATGCAAGCAATCAAAGATTAATGTCTTTCCCTTTATTTTTAGAGCAGACTTGTCAAATTTGATCTTTGAACTAACCCTGCATGTCATGTTGACTAAATGTAGATGAACCAAGATTCTAATTGACAATCTGCCTATTTTGTTTCCTTCAAAAGGAATTGTGGGAATGTATTTTGCTCAAGTTGTTGCAATCAGAAGATCCCAGTGCCGAGTCAGCAGCTTTTTGAGCCTAGCCGTGTGTGTAAATCCTGCTACAGCAGTCTTCAGCCCAATGGGTCCGTGCTGGAGATGGAACTGGACAAACCCATTGCAGCTTCTTCAAACTAATGGCAATGCCTTTCTTCCTGGAAACACGCACATTTGGGAGGATGGACAAGAAACCAAGCTCTTATTGTTGCTGTGCACTTGAGAAAGGCCTGACTGAATGCACATTATAGCTTGGAAGTTTTAACAGGATGTGGTGGATACAGACATATTTAGATAGCATAACTTAAAGCTGTTTGGAAGTTTATTTACAGTGATTTGTGACTGGGAAAAGAATGGGCAGTGCAGTATATTACTGCATTAACCAAAGGCCTTAGACTTGCGGAAGTGGTTAATTATTTTCAATGGAAGATTGCATTGTCGCACTGCTCCTACATGCATAATTGAATATGTAAAATCTTAATGTAGATCAGTATTATGTTCCTTTTTATTTACTAAATGAATTGAGTTTATAGCATGTACAGAAAGTATTGTAAATGCCCTATAGTTGCAGCAAAATGAATTTACAATGAACTGATGGGCACTGAAGGAATGAAATATTTTAAGCTTTGTTTACACAGTGTATTGTAAGCTCAAATGTTTTGGTCTTCTATTTGGAACAGAATTTATTTTGAGCTTGGTGAATTAACTTTTTTTCTGCTGTGATTCTGAAATGCAAATGAAGGTTCGAAGAGGTGAAAAAATGAGAAGTTCTGGATAGGTGCCATTGTTTATGATACGGGTTTCTGGGATTGTGTTTTAAAAGCATATTTGACATTCATTTGTCATGTAATTTTCTTCATGTAAGCACTTTTTTATTTTACTCTTGTAAATAAAGAGGACAAAATGTCGTTGCTAGGTACATAGCACTCTTTCCTGAAAGACTTAAGTACTCCATGCCCCAGCATGAATGGACGTGTTTTTTTCCACTTTCATTTTAAAAGCATCAAGTGCTTTAGGCATTTTTCAAAAATGTAAAGAAAATTAAAAGTTTAGCATTTGTCTTAAGCTTATGCTAATTCTTAACAGTTTTGTTACTTTATTATTAATAGATGAGAAGTGTTTAATATAAATGAAATTTGGCTAGTTGGATATACAGGTAAAAACACAAAGTGCTTTCTCCCCTCTTGATATTGAAGTTTAACTTCATTGTTTCATTAATTAATGATATGCTGTAAGATTTTGTTTTATGTAACTTTTTCCCCTCCTCTTAAATTCTTCATCCACTAACTGCCCTTCATTGCAGCACAAATGAATTGGATTGCAAAATATATTTGTACCAGGCACCATTTCCCAAAACTGTAATTAAGAAACCATTTTAAGAGCGTATTAGCAACTGATGTTTGAAACCAACAGTTCCGAGTCGCTAAATGCAAATTGTACTTGGGTACTTTACTGGTGCAGTGCTTTTGATTTATTCCAGAATTACTTTGTATTTTTTAAAATACTATAAATTTCATAAATTTGCCACACAACACATTAAAAATGTCTTAGTAATATAAATAACTACACAGGGTTCATAATAGAAACTGATTCAGTAAAAGTTGATAGAAGAAACTGCACTTTATCAATACATTAGAAGCTTTATTAATCTAATTCCATTTTATAGTCTGTAAATTTTTAATGTTGAACTTGAAGTTCAGAATCCACCTCATCCTGGTACTTAATTTCACACAAGTTTAATGTGTTAAGTACATGCAGTAACATCCTTTGGGGGTTTGGAACTAAAGTTTAAAATGCTGCTAAACCTATTTTGAACAGTCTGATCATTTTTCCCTTCATCTCCTTTGTTTAAGTGACTGTTATCCTTTAGTGGTAATGATAGACACTTCTGATTGTACACTCAAGTGAGATTTGTAAAGTAGCACTTGAAGCCAGACTTTAAATGCTTTAAGAATTGATGCCACAAAGCCGAGTGTGGAAAATGTAGTGCTTACCTGTTTGTAAGCTTTCATGGCATATACTCTTCTGTAGCCTCAGAATGATTTATTTAAATCTAAATAAATTTGTCATTTTCATATATTGTGTTTACCTTCAATTTGGATGACCTGTTTTAGCTTGAAATCACTTTGATTTTCCTTTCAGCAAATTGGTTCTTTAATGACGTACTGGCTGCTAAACTGATGATGCATGGATATGAAGAACATTAGCTTCAAATCTGTCATATTGCATTAAGCAGGGACATGATTTTAATTTTGTGCACGAGTTGGTCTTCGTGCATTTTATCGCATTAGACAATGTGCAGTCACTCATTCACATGCATTTACCTTGTTGGAAAGAGGTTGGCGCAGAAACAGTTTAAAACATTAGAAAACTCAATTGGGTGTCCTTTCAATTGCATTGTTTTTTTTTGTTGTGCAAGATTTGTCACTCTCCAGAAGATATTGAATTGTCTTTATTCCTTTGCAGAATTTTGTGCCTTCCTCTGGTTCTCCAGTTTTTATTTCCACTATCCCCTTGCAGCATATATCGCATGTATTTGGGAGAATAAACAATATCTTGCCTTTCCACTTAACAGTCTATTAAGAACTAAGATTTGGTTTCTGCAAACTCCTGGCTGCAATAACCAAAAAGGTACAGTATTTGGCACATTCCTCAATCTTGTTTGTCCTAAAATCTTTTCACGTGGCCACTTAAATGAAAGAATAAGCGTGTGCAATTAACAATGTTGGAATGTGTGATCATTTGTGGCTTAAATTTGCTGCCCTTAGTCTTAATGAATATGATAGGTCAAAGATACTGTTTTTACATTAATGCTGCATATGTTGGACATTGGAAATAAAAACAAAATGTGGATAATACTCAGCAATTTGTGGAGAGAAAAACAAGGTTTTTTTTTTCAGGGAAGTGACCTTCCATCAAAACACATGAATAAAATAATTTTTTAAAAGTTGTATGTTGGAAAGAAAGGAGACTATGGAAGATGGCCTAAAAGGCTTCAGAGTTATCTGGCAGAAAGGAGTGATAGTGCAACTTTTTCTTTAAATATTTAATTGAGTTTAACATATAAACTTAACTTCAACACTTTTCTGTGTTAGAAGTTGCTTGTTTACAGTCCAAAAGAGCAGTCTGAAATATTTTTAATTCTTCATAAGATGCATCCACACGTGTCTTAACCATATTTAATTCTAAACTTATACCAGCATTCATATGAACCATTTCATTCATTTGAGATGTCAACAAAGGTTTTATAACAGCTTGGATAATTGCATTCAATTGCATACACTGTAAGTCAGTAAAGCTCAGCTCTGCTCTCTCTGACATATTGGCAGAAAAAGTTAACTGCAGCTCCTTCTGCAACTCAACAGAAGACATTTTAAAAGTTTTACTGCAGGTCTGGACTCCCAGCGACAGCACCCCGACTTCCTCAGGGGGTCGCCGCTGGTCTCCCCCCCCCCCCCCCCATCTCATTTTTTCATCAATTTGCGAAGTAAAACGATTTCTTCAGATTGAAATGCTACCTGATGCATTTCCAACAATGGAGTCATCTTCCTGCGTGCTCCCTCAGTTGAAATCGAAAGGCTTTCCAAATCGGGGTCCACTTCTTGTGAACACGCACCTTCTTCCGGATAATGGGTAATTCCAGTGCCATCCTTCATTTGGTGAGCAATAGATTTTTTTTTCAGCCCCCACAGGCGATCTTTAGTGTTCAGACAATGAAGAGATTGAGCCTGGGTCTGTATCAAGTCGTCTAGGCCCCAAATCTTCAGCACTTCGAAAATGTAACTTCTTATGAACTTGAGGTTTAGTCTTTTTACCATTAGTGGTCATAATAATTCCTTAATACTTTAAACTAAAATTTTTAAAGTTTAAACTTGAAAACAAAGGGTTAAAAAACAGGTATTTAAAAGTCTGGCCATAGAGGTCGAGAATGCACGTCTAGACTCTACGCCATCTTGCCACTCCCCCAACATATAAACTTGCATACAAAATTTTAAAAACATAACGTCATCTCATATGGATACAAGTACACGAGAAAGGATGGAACTACATTAAGCAATTCCTTAATGTGAGAGATGAGTAAAACTGATATAAAAATATGAAGATGAGGAAACTAATATAGATATATGGGTAAATGAATAAAGCCAGTATGAATAGGATAAGAATAGATATTAGAATGTAGGAAGTAGAGTTAGTCTGAATAAGATAAGGGTCTTCTAGCCTTAGACAGAATCAGCAAGTTCGCCAGTATGAATAAGATAAGGATAGATAATAGAATGTAGGAAGTAAAGTTAGTTTGGATAAGATGAGGGTCTTCTAGCCTTAGACAGAATTAGCAAGTTCTGCATATAAGAATGTTGTAACCCTGAGAGTCGGGAAGGTGTGAATTAAAACAAAGGCAGGTTTATGAATAAGGACAATGAGGATAATGACATGATGAGTCACCGACAGGATACCCCCCCCCCCTGGTCCTCCAAGTTCACAGAAACAGCACGTAGGCAGACAGGATTGCCTAATGCCAAACAACCAGGAGGCAGAAGAATGTAAGGGGGAGGGTATTTCTATACCGAAATCAACTGTATAAAAGTTGGGTGAGCCCCAGTGTATGTGTGTATTCCCAGGGTAAGGGGAAGCACCCAACTTTGCATTGTTGTATAATAAATGTTCTTTGTTCTCAATTTTTGTCTCGAGCAAATTCTGTGAAGGTTCTTCTGTTTCTCACAAATGGGGGCTCGTCCAGGATCCCACTCCCTCCACTGACAGAGTGCCCAACGACGGGGGTAGGTGCACCCCAGCTGATTCAGCTGGTCTAACGGACGGTGGGTGGGTGACTGGTCAGTGGATGAAGCGAGTGATATCCGAGAAGAGGAATTGAGAACAAATGATGGGAGGACGTTAAGGAAGCACTCTAGGAATAGCTACTGGATCCCGGTAAGAGAAATTTTACTTACCTGTTAGTATGGGAGTTGTGAGTAGCAAGGGAAATACTCCTAAGGAAGGACGGGACAATCAGATAACTAAGCAAAGGCCGTTAGGATTAATGCTATCTGATTGGGGTACGGGGAAAACCCGTGGGAAAGACAAACAGACCATGGTCAGGTATTGCTGTCTGGAATGGGTTAAAAGTCTGAATAAAGGGAGTTCGGTATATTGGCCAAAGCTCGGATCTGAGGATGACTCGATGTGTCAGGCATTGAACATCTGGCTCTATCAAAACCAAAGAGATAATATTGAGAGCAGGGAATATGCAGCCTGCTGGCTCAGTGGATCGGTTGATCAACTGGTTTTGAATGAAAAGGAATGTAAGGACAAGAAGGATGAGGAACCTTTTTTCCCTGAAACACAAGGTTGGGATGTGTTGCATTCCCTTCCACCACCTTATGCTGGCTCCTATCTTTCCCCTCTCTCCTATGCTCTACCCTTCTGCACCTTCCCCTCCTCCCCCACAGCTAAAGAAAGGAGAAGAAAGTAGGGGTGGTATGATGACCTGTTCACAAAGTACTAGATTACCACCTCAATTGACAAGAGAGGGAGGAGACTTTGATTCAAAACAGTGTGAGACCCTCCGGGAGGGAAGGGCAGAACCCTTTGATTCATTTCCCGGAGAGCAGGAATCTAGACATTATAAAGGAGAGAATATGCCAGAAATTAACTGGATGAGACCTTTACGGGAATTTCCCATGGGAGGGGGTGTCGGTTTTGTAAATGTGCCCCTGACTAGTACAGAGGTGCGTAATTTTAAGAGAGAATGCCCAATAAACAGAAAGGAAAGGCTAAGATTTTGATGCAGGCAGTCAAGGAAGTCGTGGAGGGACAGCAAGGAAAGGGTAGGGGCTGTGTGCCAGCTCCTTGACATTGGGAGGAGCTCCAGGAGTGGGAGAGTAGAGACCAGAGCAGGGGCAAGGGTAGAGGGGAATTCCGGGGACGACGACTGTTCCCGGGACCTCGTGGTAATCCCAGTAGGAATTGGGAAACAGGAGCATTAGTTTGCTACCATTGTAAAAGGAGGGACATTTTAAGAGAGAATGCCCAATGCGAGCCAGGGAGATGCGACCTTATGCACTGATGTGTTGGAATATAGGGGTTAATTAATCATAGGAAATATGTAGAATATATGCTTATGTACTATTCGGTTTGAATACATAAATCCAGTACTATGTAACCATTTAATATTTACCTCATGGTGAAGGGAAAGAGTAATGTAAGTAAGGGACAGCCACAGTATGTAGCAAAATTGGCTGATTACAGTAGGTTTAGAATTGCCTGCTCCCAAAATACAAAAGAGAGGATATGTATGAAACAATTTAGTAGGAATGTTAAGGCAAAAGGAGGTGTTGATTAGCACAAACAAAAAAGAATCTGACAGAGACTGTCAGAAACAAAGAGAATGGAATCAGTAAGAAGCTAAGACAGAAGGAGGTGTTTAGTAGAACAGAAGAATATGGCCAGATGAGAACAAAGAAATAATTAGAAATATCTGGGGTATGAAATTGATTTCTGATCAAAACAACAGGATATTCTGGCCTTGAGGATTAAGATGGGAGCTCTACACCCCAGATAACTGCAGAGCAGGAAATTACTTGTGATAAATCTTATGCAAGAAATCTAGCAAAGAAAGCCAACTTTTGTTCTGTATGATAATGAAATCTAGCAAAGGAAGCCAACTTTAGTTCTGTATGATAAGGTTGAGCTATATAAACTGTAGAGACTGGACAGTAGAGGTCAGTCTTGGGGAATAGCTCACTGTGCAGGTGACCTATGAACTAACGACTGAACCAGAGCTCTGTTAAGCTTTATTCTTATGCTGTGTAATAAACTGATTCTCCTATCACTTCATTTAACGAACACGCTGGACTCAGACGACACATAGACTAAATTAAGGGCAGGGTCACTAAATTAAGGGTAGGGTAAAGCCAGAGTCCGACAGATCGAAGCAGATTATGAATATGGGGGGGGGGTCATGGTTCTCAGTCAATACACACCGTGAGGCTGCACGGAGAACCATTGGTAAATTTAAGCATAGAACCCCACAGTGACAAGATGGTATTTTTAGTAGATTCTGGGGCAGCCCGGTCTAGTATTTTACAACCACCCGAGGGTGTTAAGATAGAGGGGATCGTGATGATTTCGGGAGTAGGAGGAAGAGATTTTACAGTCCCTGTATTAAGAGATGTAAGAATACAAATGGGAGAAAAGGTAATAACAGAGGATATTTTACTAGTTCCCCAAGCTGGAGTTTGTTTGTTAGGATGAGATTTACAGGACCAATTGGCCATCAGCACCAGACCACAGGAATCAGGTATCGGGGTTCAATTGTATGTATTAAGCGAGGAAGATCGAGAACTAATAAATCCTGGAGTATGGGCAGAAAGAGGCAATAGAGGAGTGTTAGATATTCCTCGCCTGCAAGTTACTTTAAAAGATTCTGAACAAGTAATTAGGCGAAAACAGTATCCAATTCCTATAGCTGGCCGAAAGGGGCTGCAGCCAGTAATTGACCAGTTGGTGAAAGGTGGGATACTCGAACCTTGTATGTCACCTTTTAATACCCCAATTTTACCTGTCCAAAAACCAGACGGTACCTATTGATTAGTGCAGGACTTGAGGGAGCTGAACAAAATTATGCTCACCCGTCACCCGGTTGTACCTAATCCCTATACAATAATGGGTAAAATCGATCCCCATAGTAAATGGTTTAGTGTGATTGACCTCAAAGATGCTTTCTGGACCTGTCCATTAGCAACAGAGAGTTGAGACATGTTTACCTTTGAATGGGAAAATCCTTTTACTGGACGTAAGAATCAATACCGGTGGACTGTCCTTCCCCAGGGCTTTACAGAATCACCAAATTTATTCGGGCCAGGTCTTAGAACAAATACTAGATGAGGCTCCTCGGAGAGAGAATTGTCAGTTGATACAATATGTTGATGATTTGTTAATTACGAGAAAAATGTACGAATTAGCTAAACAGTATACTGTTGAACTTCTGAATTTTCTGGAGAATAAGGGTCTTAGGGTGAGCGAATCCAAATTACAATTTGTTCAATCAGAAGTTAAATACTTAGGTCATCTGGTAAGTCAGGGAACTAGGAAAATAAGTCCAGAAAGGATACGTGGTATTCTACAGATTCCCCCTCCCAAGAATGCCCAAGAACTTAGGAAATTCCTTGGTTTAGTGGAATACTGTAGAATCTGGATTGAAAATTATTCTAGCCTGGTCAGATTTCTCTATGATAAACTCGCGATTCTAGGGGGCGAAGCTGTTGTCTGGACAGAGGAAGAGATTAAAGATTTTAACTTGGTGAAACAGAGCCTTATTAGTGCCCCATTGTTGGCATTACCCGATTTAAATAAGCCATTTGACCTATATACCAATGCGAAAGGAGGTGTAGCCACCGGAGTACTAACACAAGAGAGGGCAGGCTATAGACAGCCAGTTGCTTTTCTGTCAAAAGTTTTAGACCCCATTTGTCGTGGTTGGCCAGAATGTGTGCAAGCCATCGCAGCCACTGCTATTTTAACATAATAACATAACAATTACAGCACGGAAACAGGCCATTAGGCCCTTCTAGTCCGCACCGAACCAAACACCCCTTTCTAGTCCCGCCTCCCTGCACAATGCCCATAACCCTCCATCTTCTTCTCATCCATATACCTGTCCAACCTTTTCTTAAATAATACAATTGACTCCGCCGCCACTATTTCTCCCGGAAGATCATTCCACACGGCTACCACTCTCTGAGTAAAGAAGTTCCCCCTCATGTTACCTATAAACCTCTGCCCCTTAATTCTTAACTCATGTCCTCTTGTTTTAATCTTTCCTCCTCTTAACGGAAATAGTCTATCCACATCCATTCTGTATATCCCTTTCATAATCTTAAATACTTCTATCAAATCCCCTCTCAACCTTCTACGCTCCAAAGAATAAAGACCCAATCTGTCCAATCTCTCCCCATACTCCAGATGCTTAAACCCAGGCAACATTCTGGTAAACCTTCTCTGCACTCTCTCCACTCTGTTTATATCCTTCCTATAATTAGGCGACCAGAACTGCACACAGAACTCCAAATTAGGCCGCACCAACGTCTTATACAATCTCAACATCACCTCCCAACTCCTATATTCCATGCAATGATTGATAAAGGCCAGCATACTAAAAGCCTTCTTCACCACCCTATTCACGTGAGTTTCTACCTTCAGGGAACGATGTACCGTTACTCCTAAATCTTTCTGCTCTTCTGTATTCCTCAATGCTCTCCCATTTACCACGTATGTCCTATTCTGATTCTTCTTACCAAAATGAAGCACCTCACACTTATCAGCGTTAAGTTCCATCTGCCATTTTTCAGCCCACTTTTCTAAGCAGCCCAAATCCCTCTGCAATCCTTGAAAACCTTCTTCATTATCCACTATTCCACCTATCTTAGTATCGTCTGCATATTTACTAATCCAATTCACCACCCCATCATCTAGATCATTAATGTATATAACGAACAACAATGGGCCCAATACAGATCCTTGAGGCACACCACTGGTCACCGGCCTCCAACCTGACAGACAATTATCCACTACCACCCTTTGGCCTCTCCCTTTCAGCCAATGTTCAATCCATTTGACTATCTTAAAATTTATACCTAAAGACCGCACCTTCCTAACTAACCTTCCATGTGGTACCTTATCGAAGGCCTTACTGAAGTCCATATAGACAACATCCACTGCGCTACCCTCATCCACATTCCTAGTCACCTCTTCAAAAAATTCAATCAGATTGGTCAAACATGACCTTCCTCCCACAAATCCATGTTGAGTGCTCCTGATCAGACCCTGTCTATCCAGATGTTTATAAGTTGAGGAAGGACGAAAGATTACGTTTGATGCCCCGATGATGGTTCACACCCCTCACACAGTCCGCAATATTCTCTTACAACGTGCTGGAATATGGCTCACAGACTCTAGAATTTTAAAGTATGAAGCGATCCCAATGGATAGGGATGATTTGACCCTGATTACGAATAAAGAACACAATCCAGCAGCTTTCTTGGTTTCTCCAAATTCTGACAATACCATAAATGAATTAGAGCATGTATGTTTAGAGGTAATAGATTTACAGACCAAAATTAGAGAGGATTTAAGTGATGAGCCTTTACAGGAGGGTGAAAGGTGGTTTATTGATGGATCTTCCCGTTGCATTGATGGCACTCGCTATAGCGGGTATAGTGTAGTGGATGGGAAAGAAGGAGTGGTGATTGAAGCCAGTCGCCTCCCCGGTCATTGGTCAGCACAATCTTGTGAATTGTATGCCCTCTGTAGAGCACTCCAGGGTCTAGAGAACAAGGTGGGCACTATCTACACGGACTCAAAGTACGCTTTTGGTGTAGTGCACACCTTTGGGAAGATCTGGAAAGAACGGGGAATGATAACTGGAAAAGGACAAAAGTTGATCCATGAAAACTTAATTGTCCAATCCCTGAATGCTCTTACACTACCTGAGGAAATAGCTGTAGTACATGTACGAAGCCATCAAAGTGGTGACAGTCCTGAAGCCCAGGGGAACAGACAGGCAGATGCAGCTGCCAAACAGGCTGCACTCGCAGAGAAAATAGACATGCAGCTGTTACTGCCCACCCCACTAGAGGTTAAAAAGACTCCCATCTTTTCACAGGAAGAGGAGGTTTCTATGAAAGACCAGGGAATGCGTCAAACTGCCGGTGGGTTGTGGTGGAAGGCAGAAGGACGTCAAGTGCTGAACAAAGGCTTGGCTCGGCAAATTTTTGATCAGATACAGCAACAGACACACTGGGGAACACAGGCACTTGTGGATACATTTGTACGGTTCTTTTATTGCTCAGGCATATATACAATAGCCAAACAAAGTACTTGGGGTTGTCCAATCTGTCAGAAAATAAATAAGAAATCTATGCGCCAGGTAATGCCTGGCGGTCGCGATATAGCCGTACGCCCGTTTCAAAGGATACAAATTGACTTTACAAAATTAACTAAGATAGAAATTTACAAATACCTCCTGGTGATGGTAGATCATTTCACACGATGGGTTGAGGCTTTCCCGACCCCTAATGATCGTGCCAGCACCGTTATCAGGATACTAATGGAATCTGTGATTCCACGATATGGTATGATTCAAACCATTGACTCGGATCGAGGTACTCCAGGGTGTGTGCAAAAGACTGGGAATAGACTGGCAGCTACATACCCCGTGGCACCCCCAGAGCTCAGGTCGTGTTGAACGAATGAATCAGACCTTGAAAAATCAGCTCACTCGACTTCATGAGGAAACTGGCCTCTCCTGGATTAAATGCTTACCCTTAGCTTTAATTAGGACTCGCACAGCTCCTCGTAAGGATCTTGCTGTCTCACCATATGAAATGATGTTTGGTCTTCCTTACATGGGATTCCACACTGATACCCCTACCCCTGAGGCTAATGACCAATATATATCTAAATATTTACAGGGACTTTCTACTTCTCTCATGGCTTAAGACAGAAGGGTTTATTAGCTCAAACTCTGCCCCTGGAGTATCCTATTCATTCTATTAAACCAGGTGATTGGGTATATGTAAAAGCATGGCAAGATCACCAACTGAAACCTGTCTGGGACGGCCCCTATTGTGTACTTTTGATTACAGACACTGCTGTGCGAACGAAAGAAAAAAGATGGAGCCACATCCAACGAATTAAACCAGCTACTGAACCACAGACTAACGATATCGATAATCTACCCTCTAACCTGGCGTGCTGTCCTTCATCCTTCTGATCTGAAAGTTACACTATGCCGGGAAAAAGTGCTGTAATGTTGTTTTTACCATTTACTGTATTGTTGACTTGTTGGTTCCCCGTTTTTGGGACATCCCTAAATTACTCACGATGTATTAAGTCCTCCTGGAATAGGGGCAGCAGAGGTGACAATTATTTACCTTTAGAATAGTTGCGGCAGGGTCCATTCTGTCATTTAATAGAAGGTTGGATGTGTACGTGGAGGAGAGGGGGTTGGAGAGTTTGAGCTAGTGGAGTTGTTCTAGTGAACCGGTGCGGACTCGAAAGGTCAACCTGGCCTGTTTCCACTCCGTAAATGGTTATATGGATATGGAAGGTAGACAGGGCATAGTTATAAAGTATAGTCATAGTGGGGTATGGGTTAACATAGGATTCCAACATGGACCAGGGGAACTGAACGGTTTTAGAGGAGTAGATTTGATTTGTATTTTAGCCTTCACAGGTATTAAAAAGAGCACAAAGCAGATGGTGAGACAAAAACAGACAGAATGTTAGTCAGGATTGTGCATGTTGCAGAGATAGAGTTAATACATATGCTAATGTACACAGACAGGCTTGGACTCACAGGTTCAATGATATTTATGCTAATGTTAGCAGATTAAATGATAAGAAACAATCCTCCCCAACTTGGTCTCTTGTCAAACATCCTTTGGGTCCCTCAGACATTCGGAATGTTAAGCACCACCTCGTTAAGGGGAGTTCTAGTTGTAAACGACGTAAGCTGCTTCAGAACGCTAAAGCTGCTTGGCATTTAAATCGTTTAATCAGACTCCAGGCAGCCTTGGAGATCATCACCGAACAGATAGCAATGGCCCTGAATTTAGGGGCTGAAGAAAAACGACAGATACGAACCACAGTTCAACAAAACCGCCTGGCTCTCGATTACTCGTTGGCTGCTGAAGGCAGCGTTTGTGAAAGACTGGTTAATGACAATGCTCACAACGGTCAGGCGGTTAAAGACACTTCTTCAGGAGATCGAAAATCTTCCCATGCCCAGGTTCAGACGTGGCAACCTTGGTCCGGTGTGGGATGGACTAGACTTTTTATTGGTAATTGGAGTCTGATACCCACAGCCCTTATAGCAGCTGGACTCACTATTCTGACCATTATGGTGCTCCCCTGCCTAAAGACTTGTGTGCAGTATTTAATTCATCGAACCCCTCATCAGAACACTATAACCCAAAGGATGTATGTTTCCCTAATTCTGTCTAAGATACTGAGACTGCAGTTCGTTTACTGACCAGTTGGGAAAAAGACCAAGTTTACAAGTAATACATTTCAGTTGAGAGATCAGTAATACTGATCTAAAAGAAAAGTGAGGATTGCGAGAGATGAGTAAAACTGATATAAAAATATGAAGATGAGGAAACTAATATAGATATATGGGTAAATGAATAAAGCCAGTATGAACAGGATAAGAAATGGATATTAGAATGTAGGAAGCAGAAGAGTTAGTCTGAATAAGATAAGGGTCTTCTAGCCCTAGATAGAATTAGCAGGTTTTGCATATGTAATTAGTAAACCCTAGGACAAAGTATTAGCAAGTTCTACATATGAAGAGGTTGTAGCCTTGGGTCGGGAAGGTGTAAATTAGAACAAAGACAGGTTTGTGATAAGGACAATGAGGATAATGACATGATGAGACACCGACAGGATACCCCCTGGTCCTCCAAGTTCACAGAAACAGCAGGAAGGCAGGCAGGATTGCCTAATGCCAAACCTATCCAGGAGGCAGAAGAATGTAAGGGGGAAGGTATTCCTATACTGAAATCAACTGTATAAAAGTTGGGTGAGCCCCAGTGTATGTGTGTATTCCCAGGGTAAGGGGAAGCACCCAACTTTGCATTGTTGTAAATGTTCTTTGTTCTCAATTTTTGTCTCGAGCAATTTCTGTGAAGGTACTTCTGTTTCTAACAAGTGAAACTTCATATTTTTTTTAGTGGATCAATATCTGCATTAAAACAAGATAATTTAAGTTTGGGCATATGAATTCTGTGTACCACCGTGTACCAAATTGTAATAAGTACTGCCTTGCATAAAATGAAGAATGAGAATAGAGAACCAATCTTCATCTGAAAATGTTGGGTTCAAATCTTGTTCATAGAGACTGATTTTTAAATCCAAAAAATCATTATAAATATATTAATCTATGGGGGGGGGGGGGTTAAAATGAATCAAGAATATTAGTATTTGTGGAAAATCAGAAAGCTTAGACTGAACAAAATGTCTAACTTGTAAATATATTTTTTTTAAAGTTAGAATGATTAAATTTGTCTGATAATTGTTCAAAAGAGGTAGTCATCTCATACAAAAGAATTGTTATAACTTTGGATACCTTATCTATACCATTCCTTGAAACCCACATCTGGCAGAAATGGCTGAGAAAGATGATAATAGGACTAGCCAGAGAAAAACTATTAAACCCAAAGAATTTTCTAAAATATTTCTCAACTTATTTCTCATTAACGGATTATGTGTCAATTTAGAAAAGGGAAACGGTTAAAAAAAATCTTTAAATTGACAACTTAGAAGTTTATTTGGAAAACTTTAGTTCCATTTCTACCCAAGAGGGGTGATTCACTGACTTATCCAAATGCAGTAATACAAGTAAATTACGAACGTTAATTGTCCAATAATAAAATCTAAAATCTTTGTCTTTTGAAGATGGGCTTTATTTATACTTGGTTGTTTTCCCTGCCATATGTAAGAAGAAATGACCAAATTTAATGAGCTAAAAAAGGATTTTGAAAGCTTGAAAAAGATTCAGAAATTTGGGTAAAATGTTCATTTTAATCAAATTAATACAACCCGTCATTGTAATAGATAAGGGTAACCAAATGATAGTAGTTTAATCTTATTGAGTAATGCCAAAAAATTCTCTTTCACTAAATTTTTGTAACTTTCTGTAATTGTAATTTCTAAATATTGGAATTGTTTTAAATGGAATACAAGAATAGCTTTCAAAAGATCATTTTAAGGGGAAAAGTTCACTCTTGTGTAAATTTAATTTATAACCCAAAACTGGCTAAATTGGTCAAACCAAAGTTAATATATTTGGTATAGGAACCTCAGGATTTGAAATAAAAAGCAATAAATCATCTGCATAAATTGATACTTCATGTTCAATTACACATCTAGTTATACCTTTAAATTCTCTCCACTGTTGGAGAGCAACAGCTAATGGTTCCAGTGCTATAATCAAAAAGCAAATTTCTTAATGGACAAACTTGCCGCATTCCCCTATTAAGCCTAAACATTTTCGACTATTGTAAATTAGAGCTAATTGAAGCTGTAGGGCATGAATATAATCATTTAATAAAGTCTGGACTAAAATTAAATTTTCCTAAGATAGCAAATAGATACTCTCATTCCACCCGATCAAATGCGGGGGTGGGATGTGTGTTATAATAAGAATAGTGATTTTTAATAAAGCCAGTTTGGTCAGAGTCTATAATTATTGATAGGATTTTTTAAAACCTTATATTCAAATCAAAATTAAGTAATGAGATAGGTCTATAAGATATACATTCTATTGACTCTTACACTTTTTTTAGGATGAGGGATATACAAGCCTTAAATGATAAGGGAAGCTTCTCATCTTTAAATGAGTCAGCCAACACCAAGCTTAAGTGGGGTACAAGACATTTGGAGAAAGATAACGTTCAACAAGAAAGCCATTTGATCCTGGAGATTTACCAGCCACAGCTATGTCCTCCTATGAAATGGCTTTCTCCAGACTTGCACATCTGTCTTGAGAAAGCACAGGTAAATTCAACCAATCTAGGAATTGTGCAAATTAAAGAATGTATGAGGGAACAAAATATCAGTCTAATCCACCTGTTAATGCAAATTATAATAAGAAGGTATAATCTGAATTTTTTTTTAATTGTAGAAATGTTGATTATCTCAAATGTGTTTAACAAAGTTCCACATAAGGCTGTTGGGGAAAATGAGTTATTTTGTTCCTCATGTTCAAATTGCTCCAATGGATCTCGATGCCTGAGGTGGAAGATAGTAAGAGACTGACATGGATAATTCGAGCAGTGGGTGACTACAAGTCCAAGGACACATTTGTGAACTGAATGGTGGTGTCAGGTTAGAGACGACCACATTGTGAACTATGAATCTAGCAAACTAAATTGAATCCCCCAAGTGAATAGTTGCTTTGTATATAAAGTGTATTTGCAATACTCGGGAAATGGGTAGCAAAATGAAGGACTTTTGTAGTGCCATCTGTAATGGTCTTGATTCCTTGCCACATGCACCTTGTGTTACACAGCTGTCTGTGCATCTACTGTGCATATCCATGCTTTGCCTTCGCGAGAGTTCAGCCCTGGTTGATCTAACACAGAAACAGCAATGGAAAATTCACTAGGCAATGATAAATTTTTTAACTATTAACAACATAACATTTCTTATTTATCTCTAATCACATGAACATTATATCATCACTTAGGTGAGCCTCAATTCTTCGAAACCACATGACCATCAGTTTTATTTCTACCAAAATTCTGTTCCTTTTTCAAAACCATTCCATATCCATAACGCCGTCTGACTTCATCACTGTTCAAGAAGCTTAAATGGCTTTGATTAAAAACAGATGGCTTCCTCAGCAGTTCTTGAATAATTAAGGTCCACTTGAAATCCATTAGCTCTGTCCTTCCCAGACACTTCAACTCCAAGAATTAACTGTTTTCTCAGGGGAAAAAAAAGTTCTCTATAAATGTGCTGTGACCTCTGTGTGACCCTGTACCAACCGATAGCTAACTTACTGAGAATACAGGTACAATATTTTAACTCTAATTTACAAAGACATTTTTATAAATGAAATATAGTTTAACATTAAAGGTTAACAAATCCGTTACACTATCCCCTGACCTGAAGCATACAAACTCTGAGAAGGGCCTGGACCTCTGTTTCTAACCATGATTTCTGGTTAGCCCTGGTTGTGAAGCAATTGATCTTGGTGACGTTCAAGGCACTTGCTGATGTAGCCAGTCACTGAGCTCGTGTACTCCTTGATGTTTACATGACCGTGGTAAGTGGCCACCTCCCTGAAACAGCTCTGATCCGTGGTCTCAAAGAAGTCTTGCAGCCTACTATGGCCACCACCCACCCCTCTGGCCATATCCTGATCTTTCTGCGAACTGACCTTTATGCTTTGCCAGCAGTCTGTATGCTGGGGTTAGCAGGACAGATATGCGATCTGTGTAACGAAGGTGGGGGGGGGGGGGGAAGATGAGATGCAGCCTTTTGTGCATCATGATCCAGGGCGTCTCTCCTCTGCTGGTGAAATTCAGATGTTGTTGAAACTGCTGTAAAACTGTTTTCAGGTTGGTGTGATTGAAGATGGCAGCAACAATCATGGCACAGTCAGGGTGGGAAGTCTGGGCTTTGCAGATAGCACCATAAAGTTCCATGATCATTGTCTGAAGAGGACACGCAAAATCGTTGAGGACCCTTTCCACCTTGCACACGGCATCTTTCAACTGTTCTCATTGGGGGAAGAGATACAGGAGTATCAGAGCCAGCACCACCAGGCTGAGGAACAGCGTCTTCCCACAAGCAGCGAGAACGCTGAATGACCGAAGGAACTGCTCACACTAACCATCTGAGACTTTCATTTGTGCAAAACAGCATTTATTTATTTCTATTTATAGCTGTAATACTTG
This sequence comes from Narcine bancroftii, assembly GCF_036971445.1. NCBI lineage: Eukaryota > Metazoa > Chordata > Chondrichthyes > Torpediniformes > Narcinidae > Narcine > Narcine bancroftii. The sequence goes on from NW_027212016.1 coordinate 162,216, forward strand.
TCCTGCGCGTGTATTATTTGTAGGTTATCTCTGGTTGTATGCATGTTTTTGCACCGAGGACTGGAGAACGTTGCTTCGTTGGGTTGGACTTTTACAATTGGATGAAAATAAACTTGACTTGAAAATTCAGATGTCGCATCTATATTTGCCAACCTGTATATTCCTACCAAAAAAAAACTAAACACATCCTACTTTGTAACCCTCTATTTTTCTTTCATCTATGTGCCTGTCCAAGAGTCTCTTAGATGCCCAGAATGTTTCAGCCTCCAGCACCATCAGCAAGGCATTTCAGGCACCCACGCCTCTGCATTTTTTTTAAAAAAAACCTGACCCCTGATGCTTAGCATAAACTTTCCTCCGTTCACTGAAGTGGGAAAGGTGGTAGAAATAAAGCAATCGTCCTTTTTGCAATGCTGAAAGGAAAAAACAGCAAGATGCATTTGTGATGGCATCTGTTGAAGATGTTTTATTATAGTTATTGAAATTTTATTTTGGGGCAAATTAATCAGTGGAGAAACCATTAACATTTCAGCTCAAGATTATTGGTTTGCCGGAAGGTATGGAGGGACCAGACCTAAGAAAATGTTTTACTGAATGAATTCCGCAGGTGCTGGGTCAAGAACATTTCCCGGAACGTATAATACTGGAACGTGCTCACAGAGCTTTGCGTAGAAGATCTATTTCAGGTCAAAGTCCAAGACCTGTTTTGGTTCGTTGCTTGAATTATTATGACAGAGAAATAATTTTACGAGTGGCTATTAGAAATGCACAACAGAGAAAATCATCCTTGATGATTCAAAATAATCGAGTTTTCTTCTATGCGGATTTGAGTCAAGAGGTTATGTTCCAACGACGGGAATTCAACCCTGCCAAAGAGTTGTTGTGGAAGAAAGGTTACAAGGCAACCTTTAGATATCCAGCTGTTTTGAAGGTTTTTCAAGATGGTTACCAATCAAAGTTCTTTGATTCTCCAAAGGAAGCTATAGCATTTGCTCAAGAGCTGCCAATCACTCAGTTTCAACAGAGATATAGTCCGCCACGATCTCCAAGGAGACAAGAGATGGAAGAAAAGAGCCGTGCTCCAAGAAAGAATGGTCGTAATGGTGACTCGGCAGTTGGAGCTGATTAAAAGAAGAGTTGTCCTTTTTTTTCTAATGCTTTTTTTCACAAAAAAGGGATATTAAATAATGATGATGTTAGTTTAAGATGAAGTGAGAGTTGGGGGAGAGAACTGGATAGGCACTATTTTCTGAAAGTCATCTGCTACGTGTGAGTTATCTCACACCCATTTTTTTGGGGGGGAGTTACTGCATTGCGCGGTTTAGATGGGAGGGGGTATTTTTAACTTCCTACCCATTTTTTTTCTTTTTTTTTGTATTTATTAGATTAAAGAGTGAAGGGGTTTTTTTAATAAAAATTTTTTTTTCATTTTTTTTCTCTTTCTTTTTTTTCTTTTTTTTGATCGTATTAAGAGAGGGTAAGGGGGTAAGAGTTGGGGTTTTTTTCTAACTGTTGTAAGACATGTCGAAATTTAAATTTGCTTCTCTTAATGTTCAGGGTTTGAATAATCCTATAAAGCGTAAGAAAGTACTTGCTTATTTAAAAAAAATTAAAGTAGATGTGGCCTTTTTACAGGAAACTCATTTGACAGATAAAGAACATTTGAAACTTAAGCAGGACTGGGTTGGACAAGTCTTCTATTCTTTATTTAATTCAAAGGCAAAAGGAGTTGCGGTTTTGGTACATAAGAATTTACCGTTTCAATTGCAAGACGAGGAGAAAAATGGAGGAAGACTACTTAAGTTGAATTGTATGATCTCTAATGAAGCCTGGACTTTGATTGATGTTTATGCTCCAAATGTTGAAGACACTGCTTTTATTACAGAAATATCTTTATTATTGGGACAAGCTAATTCCAATGTGATGATTGGGGGGGATTTAAATATGGTATTAGAACCATTATTGGATAAGTATCCAAAGGTAATTAAGAAATCTAAGATGGCGATACATATGGCTAATTTGATGAAAGATTTGAATTTAGTTGATATTTGGCGTAGATTTAATCTTACACAGAAAGACTTTTCTTTTTATTCTTCTCGACATAATTCTTTTTCAAGACTTGATTATTTTTTAATTTCGGCACATTTACAGGATAAGGTTATATCTGTGGATTATAAGGCAAGGTTAGTCTCGGACCATTTATTGTTATTACTGGAATATCAAAGTTCTCAAGTTACACAACATACTTTAAGATGGAGATTTAATACTATGTTACTACAAAAGCCAGAATTTATTGTTTATTTGAGAAAACAAATTGAGGATTTCATTGCTAATAATGTTCACTCTGTTTCTGATCAGCTTGTTTTGTGGGACGCAATGAAAGCTTTTTTATGAGGTCAAATTATCAGTTATGCATCCAAACTGAAGAAAGAGAGAGTTAGAGAAACTGAGGATTTGGAGAAGAAAATAACAATCTGTGAAAAAGAATTTCAAAAGAAAGCTACTGAATTCCAAAAGATTCAATTAACTAATTTAAAGTTGAAGTATAATAAGTTATAGTCATATCGATTTGAATGTCTGTTGAATCGTTCAAAAAATAAATTTTATGAATGGAGTAAGAAAGCGCAAAGTATTAGCTTGGCAATTAAAAAAAGAACAGTTATCTAGGATTATACCAGCTATTAGAAATAAATCGGGTATTACTTTTAGTCAAAAAGAAATTAACGATGAATTTTGTAATTTTTACAAAAAACTTTATTTGACTGAATGTAAAGAGATAAAAGAAGATGCAATAGACTCTTTTTTGAAAAATATTAATTTACCACAGTTATCTCAAGAAGACAGACAAGAGTTAGATAAACCTTTTACGGATAGTGAAATTGAAATGGCTATAAAAGATATGCCAAATGGAAAAGCGCCTGGTGGAGATGGTTTTTCTATTGAGTTTTACAAGACTTTTTATGTTGATATATCTTCCTTATTTAAGAATGTAATACAACAACTTTATGATACTTTTCAATTACCTGAGTCCTGTTCTAATGCTATAATTACAGTTATACCAAAAAAAGATAAAGATCCCTTACAGGTAGCTTCTTACCGTCCTATATCTTTGTTAAATGTAGACTATAAAATAGTGGCTAAAGTTATGGCTAATAGGTTGGCTCAGTATTTACCAAAGATAATATATCGTGATCAAACAGGTTTTATAAAAAATAGGTATGCTTTGGATAATATTCTACGATTAATTACTTTGATAAATAGATCTAAATCTCAGAAGAATTATCCAATGGTGGTTTCATTGGATGCAGAAAAGGCATTCAATAGAGTAGAATGGAAGTTTTTATTTAAAGTACTTGAAAAGTTTTTGTTTGGTCTCTCATTTATTGGTATGATTAGGGCTCTGTATAATGGTCCGAAAGCTAGAGTTGTTACTAATGGTTTGCTTTCAGAATCCTTTAATTTAACAAGATCTACTAGACAAGGATGTCCATTATCACCCGCCTTGTTTGCTTTAGTTATTGAACCTCTAGCACAATTAATATGTCAGAATGATAGTATCAAAGGTATGAGAGTCTTGAATGAGGATTATAAAATAAATTTATTTGCGGATGACGTTTTGCTGTATTTGGTGGATCCTGATGTTTCTCTGCCAGCACTTCAAGATTCCTTAGAGATTTATGGTCAATTATCTGGTTATAAGGTTAATTGGACTAAAAGTGAAATTTTATCAATTATTAAAGATGATTATTCAATGTTTAGAAATATTACGAATTTGAAGTGGATGAAACAAATTAAATATTTGGGAATTAATGTTAATACTGACTACCAAAATTTATATTCACTTAATTATCTTCCTTTAATGAAGAAGATTAAGGCAGATTTAGTTAAATGGAAAGATTTATCTTTGGGTTTATTAGGAAGAATTAATACTAAAAAAATGAATATTTTTCCTCGTATACAATATTTATTTCAATCAATTCCTTGTTGTTTACAAAAAAGATTTTTTAAGGATTTATATAAAGTAATTAGGGATTTTTTGTGGAAAGGAAAATTTCCTAGGGTGGCGTTGAAAAAATTGATGTGGGATTTTCAATTTGGAGTGTTACGGCTACCTAACTTTCAATTTTATTATGAAGCAGCTCAATTTAGATTTCTTAGCATTAATGGCCACACAAGATATGCCTAGTTGGGCACAGATAGAATTGGCAGTTATTTCTGAAAAATTTTCGAATGAAATTTTATTTTGTTGGAATAAAAATTTGTTACGAACTTATGATGTACCAATATTGAAACATTTAATGAATTTATGGACAAGTAAATTACATAAAATGGGATTGCAAAATAAGTGGTCCGGAAGATTACCATTATATAATAATCAACTTGTTCCTTTCACGGTATCTAATACTATTTTGAAACAATGGGAGGAGAAAGGAATACATAATTTACCTGACTGTTTTTTAGAAGGTCATTTTTGTTCTTTTGTAGAATTCCAAAAGAGATTTGATATAAGTGGTTATTCTATATTTGTGTATTATCAGTTAAGATCTTTCGTAAAACAGTTATGTGGTCGTCAAATGAATTTACTGTCTGAAACTGATTTTGAGAAATATGTGCTCTCATTTCCAAAATAGGGTTATATATCAGGTTTGTATCGTATTTTGTTGGAAAGTGAAAGTAAAATAGATTGGGATAAAGATAAAATGAAATGGGAAAAAGATTTAAGTTTAACAATAACTGAAGAAGATTGGTCTGAAATCTGCCGTAATAGTGTTCGAAAATTGATTAATGCTAGATTGGCGATGATTAATTATAGTTTTATACATCAATTATATTTAACATCTGAAAAATTTTAAAAATTTGGTTTTAGTAAGTCAGATCTTTGTTTTTGTTGTGATCAGGTTTCTGATACTTTTTTACATGCTGTTTGGTTGTGTGATCGGTTACAACAATTTTGGAAAGGTATTCAATCTGTATTTAATAATTTATATAATCTTCATATTGTATTAGACCCTGATATATTTTTATTAGGGAATATGCAACCGTTGATTGATTTAGAATTAGAAAATTACCAGATCTCTTTTATTTACTTAGCGCTGGCAGTGGCCAAGAAATGTATAGCGATTACTTGGAAGAATAGAAATGTATTGTCTTTAGATAGGTGGTATTCAGAGATGAAGTTTTGTTTGGTTATGGAAAGAATATCATTTTCTATACAAGATAAGATGTCTTTTTATGAGTTAAAGTCGACCCCATTTATTGATTATATACAATTTAAATAAGTTTGAATTAATCATTTTTTTCTTTAAAAAAACTTTTTTATTATATATTTTTTCTATATGTTTTCTTTTTTTTCTTTCTTTTTTTCTTTTTTTTAAGTTTTTTTAATTATTAGTTGTTTTTTTTTCATTTAAGTTCTTTTTGTTTTTGTTTTTTCATATATTTTTATATAATAAAATTTTTTTGGATTAATAATTAATACTTATTAATTTTTTTGTTTTTTATATATATCGATCTTTTTTTAAAGATATATATTTTTTATTTTTTTTATTATACTAATAGTATTAATTCTTCACTCTTTATCTTGGGGGTGGGGAGGGGGGGTTTAGGGGTTAAAAATAGTTTTTTTTTAGTCTTAGTTTTTAGTTGTTCGGGGGAGATGCCGAGATTGGTATTGTATTAACTATGTTACTTTGTACTTGTATTACTTTATTTTTTATTTTTTCTGTACGAGAATTACTTTCTTCATATGTTAAAATTAATAAATAAAGTTTCGAAAAAAAAACAACATTTCAGCTCAATGTTATCTATTTTAATGTTTCCCTCTTCGCATGCTAATATATTTGCTAGTTGGTTCGAGTGGCGAGTTGGAGGAGGTGACGACCAGAGCTTGGGCGGTGTTCAGAGGAGGAGGAGGAGAGTGGAGAGAGTGATGGGTTAATTGGTCAAGGGCCAATACAAGGTGCGTAAGGCAAAGGAGCAGCCCAATGAGTGGGCTAGCGAAGGAGTGGGGCTTTGAGGCTTTGGCTCGAGAGGCTGACGATGAGCATATCTGAATTAAGGTAAGACTGTACATTTGTCACATATATTATCGATTTTTCTCTCTTTGTAAGGTGAGGGGGAGAGAGAAGGGATGAGTGTGAGAGCAGGTTGCTGTTCTCAGTGTCAGATGTGGGAGGTTCTGGAGTCTCCTAGCCTCCCGGACATCCACGTCTTCACTAGGTGTACTGAGATGCAGCGTCTCAGGGACTGTGTTAGGGAACTGGAGCTGCAGTTCAATGACCTCACTCTGGTCAGGGAGAGTGAGGCTGTCATAGGAGCTATAGCCAGGTGGTCTCACCAGGGCCACAGGAGGAGAATCACTGGGTTACAGTTAGGAGAGGGAAAGGGAAGGGTCAGGTACAAGAGAGGGCCCTTGCACCTGTAGCCCTCAACAATAGGTACTCATCCTGGAGTACTGTTGGGTGGGGGACAGCAGTCTTCTATCTTTGGCACAAGGTCAACCTCTGAAGCCCAAAAGGGTAGGGAAAGGAAAAAGAGGGCAATAGTTATAGGGGATTCAATGGTCAGGAGGATGGATAGGGGATTCTGTTGATACGATGAAAACCAGATGATAGTTTGCCTCCATGGTGCCAGGGTCCGAGATTTAGCTTCTTGTATCCATGACATTCTAAGGAGGGGGGGGAGAGTAATGAATCAGAGGTTGTGGTACATGTTGGTACAAACGACATGGGGAGGATGAATGAAGTGGTCCTAAAAAATTAATATAAGGAGTTAGGTAGGGTGCTAAAAAGGATCACAAAGGGGTAATCTCTGGATTAGTTCCTGTGCCTCGCAATGGTGAGGGCAAATAGTATCAGGTGGAGGATGAATGTGAGGCTAAATGGGTGAAATAAGGGGCAGGGATTTGAGTTCTTGATTCACTGGGACCTTTTTTGGGCGAGGTGGGACCTGTACCAAACGGACAAGTTGCATCTGAATCCCAGAGGGACCAGGATTGTAGCAGGGGGCATTTGCTAGGGCTACTAAGAAGGCTTTAAACTAGTACAGTTGGAGGAAGGAGTCCATATAAAGGAGAACAGCAAAGAGAAGGTTTGTAGACAAAAGGTTTGGGGGTGGAAAGGCAAGTAATTGAGAAGGAAATGGATCAGTGCCGTGATGGAGGGGGGATGATGGTAATAATTAATAGAGTTGTCCGTAAAGATGGGGACAAGCAGAAGGTAAGATGTGGGAAATCTCTGAAGTGCATTTACTTTAATGCTAGGAGTATTGTAAGGAAGGTGAATGAACTGAAGGTGTGGATAGACACTTGGCAATATGACGTGATGGCGATTAGTGAGACGTGGTTGCAGGAGGGATGTGACTGGCAGCTAAATATTCTGGGATTTTGCTGCTTTAGGTGTATGGGGGGTGTGGCATTGCTTAACGGAAAATATTACAGCGGCGCTGATGCAAGGTAGATTGGAGGCCTCGTTAAGGGAGGCGGTATGGGTGGAATTAAAAAATGGAAAAGGTGAGGTTACAATTATAGGGGTGTATTATAGACCACCCAGTGGGGAGCGAGAAATAGAGGAAACAGCCGAGATTTGTAATGAGCACAGGATTGTGTTGGGGATTTTAATTTTCCTAATATAGATTGGGAAACATTATGTGAAAGGGCTGGATGGATTAGAATTTGTAAAATGTGTGCAGGATAGGTTTTTTTTGCTGCAATATGTTGAGATATCCACTAGAGAAGGGGCAGTGTTGAATCTACTGTTGGGAATGAGATAGGGCAAGTGATTAAGGTGTGCGTTGGGGAACACTTTGGATCCAGTGACCATGGTACCATTAGTTTCAATATAATTATGGAAATGGATAGGTCTGGTCAGCGATTAAGGTTTGAGTTGGGGAAAGCCAGATTTGATGAAATGAGAAAGGATTTGCAAGGAGTGGTTTGGGCTGATTTGTTTTATGGGAAGGAGGTAGAGGAGAATTAGAGGTCATTTAAAGGTGTGATTTTGAAGGTGCAGAATCTTGATGTTCCTGTTGGAATAAAAGGCAGGGCCAAAAGTTCAAGACAGCTGTATTTTTGATGGGAGATTAGAAAGTTGGTTTGAGATAAAAGGGAGGCCTACATTAGATACAGGAAGTAAGATATGGATGAGATGCTTGGAAAATACATGGATTGTAAAAAGAAGCTTAAGAAAGAAATTAGGAAAGCGAAAAGAAGGTATAAGGTGGCTATAGCGAACAGGGTTAAAGTAAATCTGAAGGGTTTTTGCAAGTATGTGAATAGCAAAAGGAGAGTGAAGGATAAAATTGGTCCATTAGAGAATCAGAGGAGACAAATGTATGCGGAGCCAAATGATTTGGGGGAGATATTGAATGAGTTATTCTCATTGATATTCACTAGGGAAAAGGATATGGAATTGTGTAGGGTAAGAGAGGCAGAAGGGGTAATTATGGAAAATGTAGGGATTAGGAAAGAGGGGGTGTTGGAAGTTTTGAGGCAGATAAAGGTGGATAAGTCTCTGGGTCCCAACAGGATTTTCCCCAGGACCTTGAGGGAAGTTGGAGGAAATATCAGGGGCTCTGACGGTGATTTTTTAAAGTCACTGGAGGGGGGCATGATGCCACGGGATTGGCGTGTCACAAACGTGGTTCCTCTGTTCAAAAATGGCTCCATATGTTGCCCCAGCAATTATTGGCCAGTAATTTTGACGTCACTGGCTGGTAAACTAATGGAAAGCATTCTTAAAGATAATATGTATAAGTATCTAGAGAGGTAGGGACTGATCAGGGACACCCAACATGGGTTTGTAAGGGGAAGGTCATGTTTGACAAATCTTGTTGAATTTTTTGAGGAGGTGACTAGGAAGGTCAATGAGGGTAGAGCAGTAGATGTTATCTATATGGATTTCGGTAAGGCCTTTTATGAGGTTCCACGTGCAAGGTTGGTAAGCAAGGTTCAGGCACTAGGGATTAACGCTGAGATAGTCAGGTGGTGGCTAGAAGATAAACGCCAGAGAGTTATAGTGGATAACTGTCTCAGGATGGAGGCCAGTGACAAGCAGTGTGCCTCAGGGATCGGTGTTGGGTCCCTTGTTGTTCATCATTTACATTAATAATTTGGATGATGGAGTGGTGAAATGGATTAGTAAATATGTGGATGATACAAAAATAGAGGGAGTTGTGGATAGTGACGATGGTTTTTGGGGACTGCAGAAGGATTTGGACTGCTTAGAAGAGTGGGCTGAAAGATGGCAGATGGAGGTTAATATCGATAAGTGTGAGGTGCTTCATTTTGGGAAGAATAATCAAAATAGGACATATGCAGTGAAGGGGAGGGCATTGAGGAATGCAAAGGAACAGAGAGATCTTGGAATAGGTTCATTGTTCTTTGAAAGTGGATTCTCATGTAGATAGGGTGGTGAAGAAGGCTTTTGGTATGCTGGCCTTTATAAATCAAAGCATAGAATATAGGAGCTGGGAGGTGATGTTGAGACTGTTCAAGACATTGGTGAGACCAAATTTAGAATACTGTATGCAGCTCTTGTCCCAAAATTATAAGAAGGATATCAATAAGGTAGAGAGGGTGCAGAGAAGATTTACTAAAATGTTGCCTGGATTGCAGTATCTCGAATACAAAGAAAGATTGAGTAGACTGGGTCTTTATTCATTAGACCATAGAAGGTTGAGGGGGGTTTGATAGAGGTATATAAAATTATGAGGGGGATTGATGGAGTAGATGTGAATAGGCTCTTCCCCTTGAGGGTAGGTGAGATTGGAACATTGGAGATAAGTTGAGGGTTTGGGGGCAAAAGTTTAGAAGTAACATGAGAGGAAGCTTCTTCACTCAGAGACTGGTGGCTGAATGGAATGACCTTCCAGAAGAGGTGGTTACAGCAGGGTCAATTTTGTCACTTAAGAGGAGGTTGGATGAGTGCATGGATGGGAATGGATTGGTGCAGATTAGAGGGGCCGAGATGGCCTGTTTCTGTACTGTAATTGTTATATTTCTTAAAATATTTTTGAGTCTAACAAACACCCTTTACACAAGGTTAAACTAATGATAACAGAAATGAAACCATAGCAATTGTAAATGAGAAGCATAACCATAATTGTTACATAATTCATTTTGTTCAGGACCTCAAATTCTATAATTAGAATAATTAAACAATTAAATCATAACTTGTACCATGAATTTGAATATTGAATACAAAAATTATACATAAAATAATACATCAAATTCCCTGATTAAGATATTTTGTACTTCCTTGATGTGACCATGTTGTTCTGTGATTATGATCCATAATCTGTAGTTAAACCCCCCTTTACTTATTTGTCATAATAATAAAAAAGAAAAATATCCCTATTAATCTACCCCCTCCTTCTAAACAAGGTTATCTGTGTATGTTGTAAATATGAATGGAATAACAGGTCCAGACAGGGAATCCCCAGAGCATCCTCACCACTTAAATCCTCAGATAATGATAATAATCCATGAACAGGCCCCACATCTTATCAAATTCTGACTTTGCATCTTTAATATTAGGTTGTGGCGGATCACCCATGCAGCAAGCAAACCGGCTCCAGCAGTCATGGGTGAGTCCACAGTGAGTGGTGACCGGGCGGACTCTAGTGTGGGGCAGACCTCGGCCTGTAAGACCACGTCACTTCCACCCTGCAAAGCATGGGGATTGCTGGGACTGGATTCTTAAGCACTTGCTGATTCAAACAGTTCAACTGGACCCTGCTTAACTCGGTGTGTTGCTTTCACTCACTGTGACCAGTGCAACCACTTTGGTGACCCCGAAGGTCCAATGGCATTTGGACCCAGCATGAACGACTTTGCTCTACAGAATGCAGTTCCCCTTAAACTGACAACCTTCTGGATTACACAATCTCTGGTCTGGTTCGTTCAAGCAGAATCGCAGTTCTAGGTCAGGTAAATAGTCTCAGACACCATCAGGTATTACAACGTGGTGGGCGCCCTTGACCAGGAGATGGCGGGCTGTGTTATCGACCCAGTGACAGACACTCAAGGCCCTATTAATCTGCACATTTGGTCTCTCCCACCACGATCAGGTCGTGCGGTTACTGCATATGGATGGCCTGGGTGACCGCACACCGTCAGGCCTTATGAGCGACGTGTTAGCACTGGCAGATGGCCATAAGCCTTTTTTTTTTGAAACTTTATTTATTAATTTTAACATATGAAGAAAGTAAGTAATTCACGTACAGAAAAAATACAAAATAAAGTAATACAAGTATAAAGTAACATAGTTAATACAATACCAATCTCGGTATCTCCCCCTAACAACTAAAAACTAAGACTAAAAAAAAACTATTTTTAACCCCTAAACCCCCCCTCCCCACCCCCACGATAAAGAGTGAAGAATTAATACTATTAGTATAATAAAAAAATATATATATCTTAAAAAAAAGATCGAAATATATAAAAAAAACAAAAAAAATTAATTAAGTATTAATTATTAATCCAAAAGAATTTTTATTATATAAGAATATATATGAAAAAACAAAAACAAAAAGAACTTAAACAAAAAAAACAACAACTAATAATAAAAAAAACTAAAAATAAAGAAAAAAAGGAAGAAAAAAGAAAACATATATATATAGAAAAAATATATAATTAAAAAAAGTTTTTTTAAAGAAAAAAAGTGATTAATTCAAACTTATTTAAATTGTATATAATCAATAAATGGGGTCGACTTTAACTCATAAAAAGACATTGATGACCATAAGCCTTGCCTGTTGTTTGAACAGATCTTCTTGGAGCAAATGCCAGAAGACATATCTGCCTCCTGCTAGCAGATGAAGATTTCAGAGATCAGCGAAGGGTGGCTGCCCGCGAGAACGTACTGTGGTGCGCCAAACAAAATGGCAGAACCACCATAAAAATTAGTGCTGTGTCACGGTCACTAGCCCAGCCCCTCCACACCCCAGCAGTGAAGCCCTTAACTCCCACACCAAAGGTGGGGTCCCGAGGCCTGCCACTGCTGACAGCCATGCTCGTTCTAGGGAAATGCAAGGAGCAGCCTTCATTGATGGCTACGGTGGCTGGTCACTGTCATAGCCTCCTCTATATTTGAGACAAAGACTCTGGGTCTAGATTCCCGATAGACACGGGTGGAAATCCGTGTACTAACCCCCTTGAGCCACGATACCCGAACTAGAAGAACAGGACTGGAACTTGCAGCAGCCAAAAGCAGCACCATCCGCACCTATGGCACAAGAACCATCCCCTTGCAGTTCAATTCCAGCCACTTTACATGGACATTTACACCGGCCGCAAAATCACAGCCATTACTCGTGTGGACTTCCTCCATGCACACTGCCTGTCCGTGATCTGAAGGGAGAACGATTGGTCGATACAGAGACGTTCCAGACTTTCTCTTTTGGTGAGGCCAGGTTATCAGCCCCACACTCTCTTTCATGCCCAAGGACCTACAACAGAGTGAGTAAGTTTTCGTTTGAAAAGCACACACAGACCACCCCTGCGGCGACCATACAAGGTGGTGCACCATAATGAGACAATCTGCATTCTCGACATCGGTGGTCGTGAAGAGACTTTTACCATGGGGGGAGTCACGTGATGGAGTAGTGGCTGGACGGTGAACTCCAGCCCTCTCCAGAAAAGTCAGAAAAAACAAAGGAAAACACAAAGGCACAGAAATAAAAGTTAAAGAAAAGTGAGTATAAAGGTGCAAAGAAGATGGCGACGAAAAAAGAAAAGTTGAAATCAATGGTAAGAAGAGAGGAAGAGAAGACAACGGAAGATGAAGGAAAAGGCCTTACCTGCTCGAAGAGGCCCGCGGTGGAGAGAGAAACCCACTCTCTCAGGTCTGTAGAATCCGGACTACAAAAATGGCTCGCTGAGCCGAGTAAAAGTGCGCAACCGCGCATGAAAAAAAACACACCGACGGGAGGGGTGACCAGCTGGGGAGTCGATCTCCACAGCCGGCAACGACAGCTGCAGAGCACCTGCAGCAAGAGGAGAGCACAGAAGACAATGGAAACAAGAAAGAAGAGAAGAGAAGGGCAACAAAGAAACAACAGATGGCCAACCCAGAGGAAGAAGAAGAGGAAGAGGAAGAGTACAGTGAGATAGAAGAAGAAGGGAAAGGCAAGATAAAGGATTTACTTTCTCTTATTAAAGAATACATGGAGTCATTTAAAGAATGGCAAGCGCACGAATTTGATGATTTAAGAAGAAGAATAAACAATACAGAAGAGAAAATGAATAAAATAGATATGACCTTATCAGAAATGGGAAAAAGAATGAACAAGGTGCAGGAACGAGAAGCAGCAGTAGAAATGGAGGTGGAGGACTTAAAAAAGAAATTAGAGGAATCTAATAAAAAAGTTAAAGAGACACAAGAACTGTTAGCTCAGAAAATAGATATAATGGAAAATTATAACAGAAGAAATAACATAAAGATAGTGGGCCTTAAGGAAGATGAAGAAGGCAAGAATATGAGAGAGTTTATAAAAGACTGGATCCCTAGGATCCTAGGATGTCCAGAACTACAGCAAGAAATGGAAATAGAAAGGGCACATAGAGCATTGACCTTTAAACCACAACCACAACAAAAACCAAGATCTATTTTAGTAAAATTCCTAAGATATACTACAAGAGAAAAGGTACTGGAGAAGACAATGGAAAAAGTAAGAGAGTGCAACAAGCCACTGGAGTACAAAGGGCAAAAAATCTTCATTTATCCAGATATAAGTTTTGAACTCCTAAAGAAGAGAAAGGAGTTCAATACAGCAAAGGCGATTTTATGGAAGAAAGGGTATAAATTTATACTAAAGCATCCAGCGGTATTGAAAATATTTATTCCAGGACAACAAAACAGACTATTCTCGGATCCAGAAGAAGCACGAAAATTTGCAGAACAATTACAAAATAGACTGAGGGATGAAGACGTGTAATAAGAGTAAAAATGACCACGATTTATATGTATGTGGGTAAAGAAGTATAAGTGTGTATATGTATAATGTGCATACGTGAATGTATCTGTATTTAGAGGAAAATATAGATAGTATAGACAAGAATTAATAAGGGAAGGAAATGGAATAGAGGGAATAAGGAGGGAACTAAAAGAGTGACCTTTGTTACATATGAAAAGTTAAATCTTTTCTGGGGGAGGCTGGGTGGGGGGGAGTTGCGGTCACTGCAAAATCAGCTGACGCTTGCGAGTGAATTCGCAGACCCAAATGGAGAGGGGAGATGTTGTTGTCCGACAAGGGATAAAGGACAACACAGGAGCGGAAGGGGAGATTGGGGCTAAAGAAGTTTTAAATAGGAGAATAAGGAAAATGTTTGATGTTTTAGAAATGTTGTCCTATAAAGGGTTTAAAATAAGAAAACAGAAATGGAAAAGGAGGAAAGGTAATGATGGAAAAACAGAAAGGGAAGATAAACAAAGTATAAAATGGCTACGTTGAACTATATGACTTTGAATATTAATGGAATACATAACCAAATTAAAAGGAAGAAACTGTTAAATTTACTGAAAAAAGAAAAAATTGATATAGCATTTGTGCAAGAAACACACTTAACTGAATTGGAGCACAAGAAATTAAAGAGAGATTGGGTAGGACATGTAACAGCAGCATCGTATAATTCAAAAGCAAGAGGAGTGGCTATATTAAATAGTAAAAATGTGCCATTTAAAATAGAAGAGGAAATAATAGATCCAGCAGGGAGATATGTAATGATAAAATGTCAGATATATTCGGAATTTTGAAATCTACTCAATGTATATTCACCTAACGAAGAAGATCAAAAGTTTATGCAAGATATCTTTTTGAAGGTAGCAAATACGCAAGGGAACATATTAATAGGAGGGGATTTCAACCTGAATTTGGATTTAAATATGGATAAAACTGGGGAAAAAATTAACAGAAAGAACAAAGTAATCAAATTTATAATTAAATCAATGGAAGAAATGCAACTTTTGGATATATGGAGGAAACAACACCCAAAAGAAAAGGAATATTCATATTACTCGGCTAGACATAAAACATACTCAAGAATAGACCTATTTTTGTTATCAGCTAGAATGCAAGATAGAGTAAGAAAAACAGAATATAAAGCTAGAATACTATCGGACCACTCAGCCTTAATATTGACAGTAAAGCTAGAGGACATCCCTCCAAGAATGTATAGATGGAGATTAAACCCCATGTTACTTAAAAGGCAGGATTTTAGAGAATTTATTGAAAAACAAATTAAAATGTATTTTGAAATAAATATGGAATCAGTGGAAGATAAGTTTATACTATGGGACGCAATGAAAGCGTTCATCAGAGGGCAAATAATAAGTTATGTAACCAAGATGAAGGACTACAATCTGGAAACAGAGCTGTTGGAAAGGGAAGTAGTAAATATAGAAAAAGAATTAGCAATGAAGGAAGATACAACTAAAAGAAGAGAATTGGCGGATAAAAAAATAAAATATGAAACACTACAAACATATAAGGTAGAGAAGAATATAATGAAGACAAAACAGAAATATTATGAACTGGGTGAAAAAACGCACAAAATCCTAGCATGGCAGCTTAAGACAGAACAAGCTAAGAAAATGGTATTGGCATCAAGGAAAAAAGACAAACAAATTACATATAATCCAAAAGAAATAAAGGAAAATTTTAGAGAATTCTATGAACAATTATACCGAACTGAAAACGAAGGGAAAGAAGGGAAAATAGATGAATTTCTGACTAAAATTGAACTACCAAAACTACAAATAGAGGAACAAAATAAATTAACAGAGCCATTTGGAATAGTAGAAATACAAGAGATAATAAAAAAATTACCAAATTACCAGGAGAGGATGGATTCCCAATAGAATTCTACAAAACATTTAAAGACTTATTAATTCCGCCCCTCCTGGATGTAATCAACCAGATTGATGAAACTCAAAGCTTACCAGATTCATGTAAAACAGCAATAATTACAGTAATAATAAAACAAGGGAAAGATCCACTCTTACCAGCGTCATATAGACCAATATCTTTACTAAACACAGATTAGCAGAGCATGTACCAAAAATGGTAAATTTAGACCAAACTGGATTTATCAAAAAAAGACACACAACAGACAATATTTGTAAATTTATTAACTTAATTCATGCAGTAGAAGGAAATATAGCACCTGCAGTAGCAGTTGCTTTAGACGCAGAGAAGGCCTTTGACAGAGTAGAATGGAATTATTTGTTCAAAGTATTGCAAAAATTCAGTTTACCAGAGAAGTATATTAATTGGATTAAAGCATTATATAAGGGACCGTTAGCGAAAGTGACAGTAAATGGACATGTATCAAAGCAATTTAACTTAAGCAGGTCAACGCGGCAGGGATGCCCACTATCACCTTTATTGTTTGCGTTAGCTATAGAACCACTAGCAGAAATTATAAGAATAGATAATAATATAAAAGGAATAAAAATAAAAGACAAGGAATATAAAATCAGTCTATTTGCGGATGATGTTATAGTGTACTTAACAGAACCAGAACTATCAATAAAAGAATTATATAAGAAATTGAAGGAATATGGAATATGGTTACAAGATAAACGTAAATAAAAGTGAAGCAATGCCTATGAATAATGCGGATTTCTCAAAATTTAAGAAGGAATCTCCCTTTAGATGGCAAATGCAGGCAATAAGATACCTAGGTGTACAAATAAACAAAAATCTCGGCCAACTATATAAACTCAATTATTATCCACTAATGAAAAAATTACAGGACGATTTAGAGCATTGGAAAGATTTACTACTAACACTAATAGGAAGGATAAACTGTATTAAAATGAACATTTTTCCAAGGATATTATACTTATTTCAGGCATTGCCAATACAACTGACAGAAAAATTCTTCAAAGAGTTAAAGAAAATAATAAGGAAATTTTTATGGAAAGGGGGGAAACCGAGGATAGCACTAGATAAATTAACAGAATGGTATAAACAAGGAGGCTTACAACTGCCAAACTTTAAAAATTATTATAGAGACACACAATTAAGATACCTATCAGATTTTTATCAAACAAGGGAAAAGCCAGATTGGACGAGATTAGAATTAGATAAAATAGGGGAAAAGATACCTGAACACATATTATATAAATGGGATGAAAAATTGGTACAACATAGAACTTCTCCAGTATTACATCATCTCCTCAATATTTGGAAGAAGATTCATGTAGAAAGAAATAAAACAAATTATCAATTACCAAAACTAATATTGACGCAAAATAAGTTACTCCCTTTTACAATAGATAACCTTTCCTTTAGAGAATGGGAAAAAAAGGGATTAAAAGAATAGAAAATTGTTTTTCAGGAAATAGATTATTATCCTTTGAACAAATGAGAGATAAGTACAATATAACTGGAGATACAGCGCTGGCATATTACCAATTGAGATCCTACTTGATGGATAAATTAGGAAGCAGTTTGAGTTTGCCAGAGGGAAGTAACCTTGAATATGTGATTACAGATACAATGTTAATCAAAAGATTTATAACAAATATGTATATTAAACTGCAAGAAAAGGAAAATGAGGAAACAAATGGTAAAACTAAACAAAAATGGGAACAAGATTTAAATATAAAGATAAAAAAGGAAACATGGGAGAAATTATGTTCTGGAACGATGAGAAATACAATAAATACGAGGCTACGTATGATACAATATAACTGGTTACACAGACTATACATTACACCTCAAAAGTTAAATAAATGGGACCCAACAGTATCTGATAGATGTTTTCGATGTAAAAAAGAAATGGGAACAACAATTCATGCAATCTGGACATGTGAGAAAGTAGAAAAATTTTGGGAAGATCTCAATCAGATATTAAATAAAATAACAGAAAACAATATACCAAAGAATCCAGAGATCTTTCTCCTAAGTAACATAAAGAACAAAGAATTTGGAATTGATTTGGAGGATGCACAAAAAAGATTTGTTAAGATAGCTCTAGCCGTAGCAAAAAAATGTATTATGTCAACCTGGAAATTGGAAGATAATCTGAAAATACAACAATGGTATATAGAAATGAATAAATGTATTCCATTAGAAAAAATTACATATAGTTTAAGAAATAATATTGAAATATTCGAACAAATATGGGAGCCTTACATTAAATACAATAGCGAAAACCTACCGGGGACAATCATTACCTAAGTTGATGGAAGGAGAAGGAAAGAAAAGAATGGACTCAGTAGAATTTCTGGTGTATTTTTGTTGAATGACAACATTGTCTGACTGGTTTAATGTAACCTAGATTGTATACCTTAAATGGATGGGAGGGGGTGGGGGTGGGGGGGGGGTGGCTTGGGAGGAGGGGGGGGGGGGGAGAAAATGTCACTGTATATGTGTGAAAAGGAAAAAGTGTGTATCATGCCTAATGTGATTTATGGTGTGAAAAAAAAAAATTTAAAAAAAAGAGAGACTTTTACCATTTGACTGTGTCAAACCAGCGCAGCTGGACCTTGAATGCCCAGTTGTGGTGCCACCCCCATGACGACGAGGCCAGCCACCTAAAAGAACTGACAGTGTGCAGTCTGTGGACTCTGTGCCTCCTATCGCTGACTTTGGGTGGAGGTGTCATGTGGCAGCTCATCCACATGGTCAGCGAACTGGCTCCAGCCGTCGCAGGTGAGCCTGGGAGGACTCTGAGTGCGAGGCAGACCTCAGCCAAGAAACTGACGTCACTTACGCTGTGCAAAGTGTGGGGGTTCTTAAGCGCAAGCTGATTCAAACAGTAAACTGTTCAGCCGTACTCTGCTCAACTCAGTGTGTTGCTTTCACTCACTGTGATCATCATGACCACAAGGTTTAATTTTTTTTCAAATTTAAATATGACATGATATCATTGAATGTGAATAGGGAGACATTATCTTTCCACTTCACTCAAATTGCTCGTCTAGCTATCAACGAAGCAAAAGCTTGGATTCTCTTCTGGGTTGAAGACAAGGATAGAAGTGTCTTCTAGAGACAAACCAAATAAAGGAATCAAAGGGCATGGTTCTAATTTATTCTTAAGAGTCATTGATAAAGCTTGGAAAATATCTTTCCAAAACTCTTCTGAGTTCAGACACTCCACAATATATGAACCAATGAAGCTTCAAATAAGGCTCATCTCCGAAAGACTCAAAGGAATGGGGGATTATCACTACCAAACTTTAGATTTGATTATTGGGCAGCCAATATACATAATTTACTCTTACTGTTATTTTTTGATGTTAGCTGACTGCACTTCATGGGTAGAGATGGAATTAAATGTTTCTAAAAAGTCATCTATTTAGGTTCATTTTTACCTTTGTGTTTCTCTAAATTAACTAAGGACCCAATAACGAGGCAGAGATTGAGGATATGGGCACAATTTAGGAAACATTTTGGTTATCATAGTTTGCCTCTTGCCATTCGTATTGTAACTCATCATCTTTTCCAGCCCTCTTTGTTAGATGCAGGTTTTAAAGGAATGGTATTATTGATTAGGCATTAAAAGTTTTAAAGATCCTTTTATTTGAAATAATTTTGCTCCTTTGAAACATTTAATTTTTCTAATAGACACTTTTTTTTAGATACTTACAAATTAGCCATTTTGATCAGTCTAAACTTTGATTTTCCTTGAATTTCTGAAGTGAATATTCTTGGTTTGCAATTTTCCCATGGAGGATTAATATCAAATATTTGTAATAATTTAATGGATTTAAGAATGACCTCAGTGGCTAGGATTAAGATTGGGAGCATGATTTGAATAGAGCATCCTCGGATGAGGATTAGGACACAACTCTTAATTTGACCAATGGGTCTTCATTTTGTGCACGGCATTGTTTGCTGCAATTTAAGGTGGTGCGCAGAATACACATGTCCAAAGTTAAATGATCTCGTTTTGTTCTTGATATGGATCCATTTTGTGCTCAGTATAACACTTTTGCTGAGTATTTCTCATTTTGTTTTCAAATGGAATTTGTAGCATCCATACAAGCAAATACTTTATTTAAAAAGTTATGGAAGTTCTTGATCTGACCCAGGGTTGGGAGGTGGAAAAGGAATGTCATCTTTTTTTAAAATTTTTAGGTTTATTTGTTAAGTGAGATAGATTGTTTAACTTGGCATTTTCAGCACTGATTAGACCACCGCCATGAAGGCTTTAAAATCTGCCTCTTTCCCTTTGCATTTTGTGCCATATTGTGCTTTGTGTCTGTTGAGCTGATGAAGGAACACAATGGGTTGAACACAATGGGTCGGGACTACTGACTTCTTCCAGCCACACATTATTTGCAGTTAGCACACAAGTGCTGGAGAAACTCAGCAAGTCCTGCAGCATTCGTAGGAAGGTCAAGGCATGAGCAAAAGGCAGATCAACACCTGAATAAAATGGTAGGGTAAGATGGGAAGAAGGGGGCAGGGCAGGAGAGAAAAGCTTAGAATGGATCGATGGGGAGAGCTCTGAATGAAGAGCTGGAGAAGGAGAGAAAGACAAGAGGCAGGGAGTTGGTAGGGGATAAGAGTGAGATGGTGAGGGGTGGCTAACTGAAAAGGGAGCAGCTGAGGTTCATGCCATCTGGTTGGAGGGTCGGCATGGGACTAGGGCGAGACGTGGAACTGGGTTGCCACTGGGGCACCTCCGCTATGGCAGCGGACGGAGCGAAGAAGCTCGACGATGCCGCTGCAAGTCAGGGACAGGGAATCTGCATCAGCGCAGGCGCATGGTGCAGTGGGTCAAAGGACGCGCGTATGAAGGAGCACCACGTTGCGCATTGGCGAGTGGCTGTGCAGTCGTTACGTCGTGGCTTTCCATTGGCTGGAAATATAATGGAAAGGTGGCAGGGCCAATCGGTGCGAATGGGGGCGGGGTGTTGCCCATCCATGTTCAGGGGCTGCGACGGCGGCGGTGGACCCCTGCTGAGACCAGGCGGCCCGCTTCCTCGCCGTGGAGGCTATGGGTCTGGGAAGCAGGGGCGCCTCGGTCTTGGTAACCGTCCTCTTGGGCTCGTTCACCGCCTTGTTTCTCCCGCATCTCAAAGGTGCCCTGTGGTTGCTGCGATGCCGCCTGTCGGACCCGGGCCTGCGGGGCGACCCGAGCACGGAGCTCAGCCTCGCCTACACCGGAGTGGAGCTGAGCCAGATCGGCGACTCCTGGGCCTTCAGGCGCGAAGTGGGGCCGGGTAAGAGCTCTCGGTTTATGTTCAGGCTTTTCCTTGCCACTCACACACCAGTCCCACGGCTGCGTTGTGAGGAGTAAGGGATTGCTTCAGGTGGGAAGGGAAGGTTGAGACCCCATTGTTATGGCATTGGCCCATTTCCTCTGGAGCAATGAAACCGTGCACATAACGAGTCAATGAGGTACCATTAAAAGAGTGGCTTCCAAACTTTTTCTCTCCACCCACATCCCACCGTACTAATCACAGAGCACTGATGGCATAGGGAATGTGTGAGTGGAAAGAAAACGGTGGGGAATCACTGCTCCAGAGAGTTTAGTTTGTTTCTTTTTTTTAAAAAAAGACATCGGGCTAAAGGGGGGTGTTCACGCACCTCTTCAAAGTAGGGTTTAATCCAGAGTCGTTTTGGGGATGAAACTCT
This sequence comes from Narcine bancroftii, assembly GCF_036971445.1. Lineage (NCBI taxonomy): Eukaryota > Metazoa > Chordata > Chondrichthyes > Torpediniformes > Narcinidae > Narcine > Narcine bancroftii. Next base: position 183,810 of record NW_027212016.1, read on the forward strand.
GGAATTGAAAAACCATTCCCGGTGGGTGGAATTCCGTGTCACTTCTCTAACGCGCTGCCATTCCGCGTTAGATGACTAAAAATGAACCTGATATTTTTGTAATTGGAGAATGCTATTTGACCATTTTCTTTTTAAAATATTCTACTAACAAAAACCCCTTACACAAGGTAAACTAATGATAACAAATCAAATCATGTCAATTGTGAATTAGGAGCATGACCATAATTATTACATAACTTATTTTGTTCAGGACATCAAATTTTAGAATTATCATTAAACAATTAAATTATAACTCATACCATGTCCAAAAATAATATTGAATAAAAAACTATACAAATAATACAAGTAAAATTCCCTTATACGAGATATTTTGTACTTCTCTGATGTGATTACATTGTTCTGTGAGATGATCTGCAATCTGTAACTCCCTCCTCCCTTAATAATAAAAAAGGAAAAAGAAAATACTGTTCAGCTTCTGCCCAGATGATCTTGACATTTTATTAACTATGCGCCGAATAGCTGGCTTTACACCCATCTTCCCCTATTTAACCCATATGAAGCTGACCTTTTTTTAAGTAAGTCAATTATTAATCGGGGCAGTGATTCAAATCCAGCGCTTTCTGTAAAGAATTTGTACATTCTCCCCGTGTCTGCGTGGGTTTTCCCCGAGGACTCCAGTTTCCTCCTCCTGTTCAAATCGTACCTGGAGTGTAAATTGGGCAGCACGGACTCATGGGCCAAAATGGCCTGTTACTGTGCTGTATGTCTAAATTTAAAAAAAATGAATGAATAGTAACACTTAACTGAACTTTTGATACTAAACGTGTCTTTGATCTGTGGGTACTTGTTTCATTTAAAATAAGGAAGTTTTATAGTTACCTTTTCAAACCAGTTAACCCTGGTGTAAATGGAAGGTGAAATAAACACTGCAATTTCTACGGTTTTTTTCCCATCTCTATTACTGTATATGCTGCCTGGATTATAGTTTTTTTTAAACGATATTCAATCAAAATCCAGTTGTTCTGTTCATTTGCCTTGGCAGTTATCTGTGGATTGGTTATAATTTTTGAACAAAAATTGGGTCTTCTGCCTTTCAAAGTTTTGATGATTTAATATTTTTAACATTTTATTACCTTGTTGTGCCACACCATGCAAGGCCTTTGAGCAATCAAAATTTCCATTGTTTTTGTTTTACTGGTTGGTTAGCCAATTACTTGTACATGCTAATCAGGTTAGTGGCGTAAGAAAGTTTGTCTGGGGTTTATCTAATGGGTAACAGTGATCTAATGCTATATGTAGAAAATGTGTTTAGCAAAGACTTAAACATAACAAAACTAGTTTAAATGTCACACTACATGACGTGCAGCCCTCTGTAATATAGAAATTGATCTTAATTTCAGAAATCCAGTTAGAAGCTAAAGCTGCTCTGCACCAGGCTCTGGAGATGAAACGTCTGGGGAAAAGAGAGAAGGCACACAAACTATTCATCCATGCCTTAAATATGGACCCACACTATGTAGATGCATTGAATGAACTGGGTGTATTCATGGAAGAGGATAAGAACGTTATTCAGGCTGACCATTTGTACACAAAAGCATTGACCATTTCTCCATGTAATGAGAAGGCATTGGTCAACCGTGACAGAACATTACCATTGGTAGAAGAAATTGACCAAAAACAATTCAGTATTATTGACCGGAAAGTAAAAAAGTTGATGGCTATACCCAAAGGAAATTCAGCATTACACCGTGTGATGGAAGAAAGTTATTACCATCATATTTATCATACTGTGGCCATTGAGGGGAATACACTGACTCTTTCTGAGATCAGACACATCATAGAAACAAGGTACGCCGTACCTGGGAAGAGTCTGGTGGAACAGAATGAAGTTATTGGTGTTGATGCAGCCATGAAGTATCTCAATAAATCTCTGGTATCAAGAATTGGATCTGTTAATATAGATGATATTTTGCAGATTCACAGAAGAGTTTTGGGATATGTTGATCCTGTAGAGGCTGGAAGATTTCGAACCAATCAAGTCTTTGTAGGTCATCACATACCTCCTCATCCCAGAGATGTAAGGAAACAAATGCAAGAGCTTGTCCAGTGGTTGAATTCTGAAGAAGCCATGAGTCTACATCCTGTAGAATTTGCTGCCCTTGCACATTATAAACTTGTTTATGTCCATCCCTTTGTAGATGGCAATGGAAGGACAGCTCGATTACTAATGAATCTTATTTTGATGCAGGCAGGTTATCCACCTATTACAATCCGCAAGGAGCAGAGATCTGAATATTATACCGCATTAGATTTGGCCAACGAAGGAGACGTAAGGCCATTTATCCGCTTTATTGGAAAGTGCACAGAGATGACGCTTGACTTGCTGCTAATTGCAACAGCTGATCATTCTGTTGATAAAGGTTTGCCTGAAGCAAATCCAAACCATTCAGATTATGCACACACCATTTTAGTTAAAAACTAATTTTGTGGGTTGAACCTATGATTATCAGTGTGAACTTTGGTTAAATTGGTTCCTTTAGAAATTGGCCAAGTCTTTATGGAAGTATTTTGAATTCTTTGATTTTCACTAAACTTTCATAGGAAAGAACAAAAAGTGCCGCAGCAGCTTTGCATGATAGGATTTCTGCTGTTGGATGACAAGTTTCCATTTGAAAGCTGCCAGAATAATGGATCCATACTCCACATCTCTCCTATTCCCAATTGGTACGCAAAAGGATTTATGAGCCAGTTTTTGAAAAAAACGTGAATCCATGGATCTTGCGCAAAATCAATGATGAAATAAAATTTGGATGAGGGAGAGGGAAAAACCAATACTTAAATTTCTGGATCACTGAGGAAAATGGGAGTGTGAATTTCAGAAATTATGGCCAGCAGCAGATTTGTTTACCTATCCCGTAGGTATCCTATTTATATAAAAAAAATTTAAAAATTATATAAAAATATATAAAAAATTAAATAAAAATATAAAAATATTTGGGGAGCAGAAAGGCTCATGAGTATTTTGAGAACATGCCTTCTAAATTACTACGTCCAGTGGCAATTTTGACAGTTTCCTATTTAATACATCTAGATGGGAGAACAAAAATCAAAGATTTTCCAACATCTTCTGAAGCTGGCATGAATGTTATAATTCCTTTAAATATTTGTTTTATGTTAATGATAGCTGTCAACCACCATTCTAAAGAGGTAACCTAGTCTGTTAAATTTATCTGGCTGGTGGGATTCAGATAATTGGACAGAGTAAAGATCTGAATGAAAAATATCCTCAATTAGTTGCTCTAGCTACTACGTGCACTTTCTCATCAGATTGAACTCTCAGCTCTCATTTCAAAATTCAAAGGAATCAGTGTGGAACAAACTCCAACTCAAATAATTGTTCTTTGAAGAGACTGAAATATTTATGTGAATGGAAAATGCACTTTGTATAGATGAACTATTTAAACAGGCCAAGTGTATTTATAATATTTCAAATGTTAGAAATAAATTATTCTTTGTATCATTTGGTATTATGCAAATGATCTTGGATAATTGACTGAACCATTATTGTTTCTTGAGCTTGAAATACAGATCACAAGTGGGAGTACAGTGAATTAATGCTTCTCCTTTCAGGATATCTCTAAAGCACCTCCGTGCTTACTCCATGTTACAAGGTAGCAATTTTCTAAGCTGTATAACCAAACGCAGAACAAAAGAATTGGTAATAACTGTTTTAGTGATAATAGGTGAAGGATGATTTGACCTTAAGCTGGCTTTTCTACTTGAAATATTATTTTTAATTTTTCAACTCTAGGAGAACCTGAGGCTTAAATCCCATCGGCCAGAACATCGAGCTTCCTTCTGATGAAAGTGTTATCATTTACAAATTCGGAAATTGTACTAGTGCGTGATTTCAAACAACTCGTCCATCTTGTTTTGAATTGAGCACATCCACACACAATGAACAGATTTTTCTTTAACCAATGTTACACAATGATAGAATTATACAAGTTCTTTTTAATCCAGAACAAAAAGTCACAGCTGTAATATAAAAAGGTGAGGTCAAAAGTAACAAAATGGTCCCCGTGAGCCTGCTATATGCTCAGACATATTCTAGACAAAAGGATGCAACTCAACTAACCAAGTAGTTGTTTCAAGACACCAATGTTGTAAATAAGCATACAAGCCAACCTCTAAATACAGTTGAGCACTGCTTCAAAATAGCAGCGTGAACCTCCTTCAAATATATTTAACACTTGTCAATCTTTATTTTAAAAAATTAGATTATTTACAGTTTGCTGCTCGTTGAAATTTCTGTCCATGCTCAAAGATGCAAGAGTTTCTGAAAAAGCAGGTTTTTTTTCTAGACTTGGCAGTTAGACACCAAACACTGTCATCAATTACTGCTTCAGCATCTTTGCAAAATCTGCATTTGTCATCTTTTTTGCTTCTGCTGATAGACTGGAATCACCCTTCGAGTTACCATCCTGATCTCTCAATGTCCCATTCTCTGTAGTTGTATCTGTTGCAGGCCAGCGTTGTAAAGCACGAGGCACAAGTGCAATCTGTGTTCGGCTTTTGCCCCTCCTATAAAAAAAATTGACAAAGAGTTCACATAAATCAACAAATCCAATTTTCATTAAGACTTAAAGGATTATTTTTAACTATCCATATTCTAATATTTTACAACATTTCAATTTTTAATTTTTCTGCTCATTCTCTTACTAACACTAACCTGTTAATCTTCCCATGTGTCAACTTTCATCTACTCTCCACCAATCTGACTAAACAATCAATGCCTGCCTACTAAATAGGATACATGTTGTTTTGAGTTCATTCTTCATCATGTCTCAATTCTTTATTCATAACATTTTCACTCAGAACATAATTCAAGCTTGATGAGAGCCCATTTGCATCATTATTTAAACTCCTCAACATTTTCCACCTTGGTTTCAATTACATTTTTTCATTTATTTTTCATTTCTCAAGGTCATGGTAGTATGCTCATTCAATCTAAATATTTTTTTATCCCCTCACATTAAACTTACACAGTCCACCTCTGACAAACTAGTCCCATCCACATGACAATGATCAACGAGTTCTTTTGGCAATGGTTTACGTGATCAAATTATTCCCATACTCCAACTTCAAAATGTGTGCCCTATACTCCTTTCCAATTAAATTTCTGCAGGCAATATTTTCCTAATCATTATCCTGAGAAGGGCAAAACTTCTCTAACCTTGTGTATTAAACAACAATAATAGATTCTACACATTTTAAGATATTGCCATAAATATCAGCTCAGAAGAAATGGCTGTTTTTGTTCAGGATTCCAACAAAACTAAAATTGATTCAGATTAGAGCTAGCTGTTCAAATTAATTATAGAAAACAAAAAAGATATACAGTAATTGGAAAAGTCAGATTGACACCGATAAACTTTGGTTAGGTAAGAGTTGGATAATAAAGGTTTATGGAAATAAAATAGAAATCTCTGAATCTGCTAAATGGGACAACAGGATTGAGCTATTGCCAAAATTTCCTTTGTTATTCTCTCCTGTACGAAATGGCCAAATCTCTAAAGCATGTTAACTCTACAAATTAGACAATGACTTTCTAACTACATAAAGACTATGACATTCAAAATATACTTATAAATCCCAATAATTTTATACCACTGCTTTTCACTCAAATGTTTGGATATCTACTCGAGTTTACAACTCTGCCAATACAAAAGTTAGAATAAATTTAAATTGAACGGCACAAAGGAGCCTGAAGTAAAATATAAAATATTAATATGATTATTGTACAAGATGAAGCTGCAACATATAGTAACCACTGTTAGAAAAGTAATTTTCTCTTCACTCAATTGAAATGAATCATAACTTACGCTCCGTGTAATTGCCGAGGAAGCAATGGAGCAGTAGTTCTGCCAATTTCAAGTTTAGCAGTCTGCTTTCTCTGTGGAGGATTACTGATGGCCACACTAATCGTGTGATCTTTAACTACAGTTCCATCCAACTTAAGGACAGCCTGGGAAGCTTGTGTTTCATTTTCAAATTCTACATATGCGAGACCCTGAAACAAAAATCAATTTAAATTTAATGAACTAATTCACTTGAATTCTTAATGAGTCAATATACATTTGCTGATATTAATATCTCAAAGTTACCAACATAATTTAAAAAAATCTTCACGGGCCCACTCCTTTGGTTTAATTGAAATGGCAAGATTAATAATGTGGAATCCTTCATGGTTAAAGATTACTTGTTTCATTTGATCCATGTTTGCATGCTCTAAAAGCTTGTAACACCATTCCAGAGAGTGATCTTGAAGACTTGCTAACTACAGCTATCCTTTCTGATGTAAATCTAAAACGAGGAGTCTAGAGGATGGCATGGACATTGCAATGCTATTACAGTGTCAATGACCCAGGTTCAAATATACCTCTGGCTGTGAAAAGTTTGTATTTTCTCTCACTGACCATGTGAGTTTCAAAGACGTACAGATTAATAGATAAATTGATCACATGGGTTGCTTGGGTAGAAGGCCCTATTACTGTACAGTATCTAAAGCTAAAATCTCTTAAATGAAAATGTAATACAGTACTAGAAATGTTCAACATAAAACACTGCAGTTGCTGTAATCTCGATACACAGCACAGGACAAGCAGTAACTGGACAGAAAAAAGAGCTAAACTTTCCATTGTTTTCTGTTGTGTCAATCAGGAAAGGTTGGTTGTCTGAAATTGTTGAATTCCATGTTGACCCCCTAGTTGTAAGATAAAGCACTTTTGATTGAGCTTCACTTTGGGCTTCAATGGACCAATTTAAGGGACCCAAGACAGAGGTCAGAATGGGAGTCAGAGAACTAGAAATTCACTCATCCTGGGAACTGAACCTCGACAAACAGTATTCTCCCAGCGATGTTGGAATCCTCAGGGCTTTACAATTAATACAAGTAAGTTTGAGTTGTCTTCCATCTAATACATTAACTCTCCACAATTCTTCACGTTAGGCCTGATTTATTCCAAGCATTTTCTGCCTTTCCAGGACCTCAATAATTCAATATTATTTAGTGTTTATGAGAAACTGATATTTTAGAGTCAAAGATAATGAATAGAATCTGGCCCTTTATCCCTCTGAACCTGCACTAATCCTTCATCAATAACATTTTTTTTTAAAAATTCTCCCTACATTCTCGTCTACACATTAGGAACAATTAACAGAACCCAAATTTACTAACCAGCATTTGAGATGTGGGGAAAAAACTGAGGAAGCTCATGCGGTCACAGGGAGAGCATGCAAACTACACAATCAACATCCAGATTTAGAACTGAACCCGAGAACCTGGCACTGTGAGGCAGTGGCTGTGCACGTCATGGGATTGGTAATAAGAGGGAAGTAATTATTAATGAGACTTCATATACAAAACAACATCAGGAAAACTGGTTCTAGATCAACAATGCAATTATTTTTCGAATTGGCACGTTAGCTCTCGAGAGACGGGGAAAAATGTATTTCCATCCCAGAAAGTTGCCACCACTAGCCTTTCAAAGTACTTTCAGTAATAGTCTGAACAAAGTCTCAGGAGCTGATCTGCATTCATTGTTGAATCTCTGGAATTACAAGCAGTCTGAAGCTAAGGATTTTTAAGCAAAATCTGTTCTTCAGAAAATTCTCTTGCTTGTTCAAGCGATTGGATTTTGTCCTCACAATAAGCTACTGCATGTGAGTTTGTACCTTTGGCTTTCCAGAGCGGTTGGTGACCAGACGAATCTCCTTCAGGTTTCCATACTCTTTGCAGATCTCCTCCAGGTCCTCTCTAGTGCAGGAGAAAGGCAAACCTGATATAAAGATCTTGTGTTTCTCCAAGCTGGTGCTGTACCTAAACACCTGACAAGTGAAGAAGAGTTCCTTTAAAAAAAATTTTCTCACTGTAATAAAACTGTTATTGTCTCCCATGGTGCCAATTCTCATTTTAGTACCAGGAAAATATATAATCAGGAATTGTGACAGAAGAGTGAGGAAACAAGTGTACATTATCTTTTCACAAGAAACATTGCATGAAGGCTCAAGTTCGAAACATCCTAGATTTGTACATTATACTTGTTGCTAAATATGCTTTAATTTGCAAATAGTTATCAAAAGGCTACCTTAAATTCTGGATTCTTTGTTTTGTCAACACAAGGTGAGACAAACATTGGCCGACCTTCCAATTCCTGCCGATCCAGCTTTAAGGCGTTTGCAGCTGCCACATTCTCTTTAAACTCCACGTAGCAGTATCCTCGAAAGTGTCCCCTGTTGCTGTAAACTGGGCGGATGTCTCTGATCTGGCCAAAGCTTTCAAATAACTCCCTCATTTTCTCCTCAGGACTGGGCATTGAATATGCGAGATTGCTGACAAACACTGTGAGGTCATCCTTGCTATTATCATGAAGAACTTTGTTCCTTGTGGCAATTACAGCCTTTTGTTTTTGCTGTGCTGGAGTCTCCACAGTCTTTACTTTGCTTTTACGACCAAACAAGCCACATTCGGTTGACAGAGATCCCTCCGCTTCTTCCAGTTCCCCATCTCGGGCCTTTTTACTTGGTTTATCTGGAATTCAAAAAGCTATTGTTAGAAATCTTCTCACCATAAATGTCACAAAAGAATAGGCCAAATCAGAATGGAAGCCCACTCAAAGCGAAAGCAGAGAATATTAACTGGGTGGCTCTGACCTTCCTTACAATTGCATGGTAATCATCACAGCAGCTTCCATCTTATGTACCTTCCATCAAATAATAGATGCAGAGGATTTATGAAAGCTACACAGCTGCTCGTCAGAATGCAAAGATCTCTCTTGTATTGTTTCAGAATAAATTGAGTTGTTAAGCTAACAAAAATAAGATTTTTTTTACATGTAGAAAAAACTCAGCAATCTTCCCATTTCCCAAATTATATTTTAAGTATCATAAGGATATGTATCACATTAAAATTGTTTGAACTACATTTACATAAAATTATCAATTGATAATTTTTAAAGTTATAGATAACATGAATTGGAAATAGCAAATGCTGCAATGAAATCAGTGAGAAATTGCCAAGAAATAAAAACTAGGCAATTGGTCAAGGGGAATCAATCAACATACTGAACTAATTTAATCATTCAAAATAACATACTTTTCTCTCTTATTTTTTTTAACCTTGAATGCCTCAAGTTTTAAGCAAAATAGCACATATTAACATTATCCTATTTTGACAGAACAACAAAAATCAGGGAAATAAACCTGTTCATAATTTGAATTAATTCAAAAATGAATGTTTTAAAGACTTCAAACATTGAACAGCTGTTTCCCTGATGATCACAAGATCAATTATTCTAATCAAGCAACACCCTGACACAGGAGCAGAACCACAGCTTCTTTTCCCCAGAAAACATGAACACTTCAGGATTTTCCAAATTCGTTACCCACTTTTTCTAAGAGTGACCTCACCTCAAAGATGCATCTCCAAATGGCATTTGAATTTCCTGAAGTTGTGGAAGGTGTTGTTTTTCATAATATTTACCAAAGCCTAGTGTACCCCCTTTCCTATTACTGGAGACAGGATATTGACAATTGACCTTCTCAAAGGACATTAAATTCCAGTAATTGGATGCTATCAACTCTAAAAATCGCAAAGCTTAAAAGGAGTGCATATTCACAAAGAGAGTGAACGTCTCAAGTGGCGTGAATAGCTCAAAGTTTTATTCCTCTGCTACAAACTTCTATTGGTGATGTAAACACCTGGGACCTCTTAACTGCTCGGCTCAATGGTTTAATCACTTTAATGACAGTTAGGAATAAAGGAAAACTGAAGTTCAACTATGAAAAGAGACAAAGGAGTGGATGAGTGGAAAAAAAATAAAAAGTTATATAATTCCAGGAATAACCTGCCTCCTGTAGAAATGTAATTTCAATTTCACTGCTAACTTTTGGATTTCCAATGCTGAGTGAACACAAATCACATCAAGAACAGGACCCATATGACAAATTACTCCCCCCAAAAGACTGAAGGCAGACATTCAAATTAATGATACAACCTGAATAATCATATGGAACATAGTGGGAAATCTTATTAAAAAAAAATCATAATTTATATAGTTTGGACAAGGTTTGCCATTTTTTGTGGTGAATCAGAACTCAGAGGTACCTTGGCCACAAATATTCTTTTTACATGTGGATGGATACAGCTGCCATCTTTTCAGCAAATTCTTGACCATTTTCCATGCCTTTGTGACATCTAATATATATTTTACTAGCACTGACATGCATTACTGTTAAGATCACACTGAGTTTAACCATTGTGGTCGTATGAAGTTCAAAAGTTTTAAAAAATTGAACTTGCTCCAGGGACACCTCAATTGGTTACGGTGCTGTGCATCAATGTACATTCAGAATAAAAACAAGTAGCCAAACCCAGTTTAATATGGGCCCAAAAAGCAAAGCCACATTGGCAGAAGCTCTTGACAAGCCCATAGAGTTAGACAAAGGAGAAAGCGAGAGACAGTAGAGGAACATCAGTCTCGCCTCACTGTTGACGCTTCCAGACAGGCAAGGAGCTGGCAGCAGGAAACTGAGGATCAACACCAAGTCCACGTCAGTGCTGATACCGCCAGGCATTCCACGTTTCAACCACGTAGTCAACAACTTGGTGTTTTATTTCCCGGCCAATGCCGGGTATCCTGTTAGTTTCAAATAATTTTTGAAATGCACTCACATGTACTCAAAAAATTCCAGATATTGTGTATAAGCAAGGCTCCAGAGGGCAATGAAAAAAGCTTGTCAATATTTTTTTTGACATACAGCACAGTAACAGGCCCTTCCAGCCCATGAGCTCGTACCACCCAAATTCCCCAATTAACCTACAAGCAAAGCCCTCTGCTATACTCCCCGAACGCCCACAACTCTGGCCAACTTCATTCACAAATTCATGAATGTCACTACGATTGCAGGCAGGATCTTTCACATTGGCTAAATGGAATACAGGAAATAGATTTGTGACTTGGTACCAGGACAACGATGCCAGTCCAAAGAACTGGTTATAGACTTCTGGAGGAAGAGCAAAGCTCAGTCCCCAGTGGGGCCACAACAACTGCACTGAGATGGAGATCGGAAGCTTTAAGTTCCAACGGTAACCATCTTTGGATGCAATTTCAAAGAATGCACACCACTGCCTCTACTTCCTTGGAAGCGCAAGGAAATTTAGCATGCATAACTTCCACAGGAGCATTACTGAAAGAATCCCATCAGGATGCGTCATTGCATGGTACGGGAACTGCTCCACCCAAACCAGCAAGAAACCGCAAAGGGTTAAGAACATGGCTCAGTCCATCATTCACACCATTCCTCCATCAACTCCATTTGCAACTCCCACTGCCTTGAAAATACTCATCCCACCCCAGCTATACGCTCTTCATCCCCTCACCCATTGTCAAGAAGATTCACAAATGTGAGATTGTGCCCCACCAGATCCAAAGACAGTTTCCTGACCATTGGTATCAGGCTCCAGAATGAACCCCAAAATAAGAGTTATGTTGCCTTAACCCATTCCCCACTGATCTCCATTCTGTAACACTGCACTTCTGTACTTTTGTACTGTGCCTCACTTGTACTATGTACAAGATATCTACTGATCTGCCTGCAAAAAAAAAAACCCTCGATCACTGCATTTCAATTCTGTACATGTGACGATAGAAACTTGGAACTTGATTTCCAACCCAATATAAATGGCATATCCCTATTCAGTCATTTTGAAAGAATGCTTCGAAAATAACAGAATGGGTAATAATCCCTCTGAAGTTACAATCACTCATCAAATCAATTAATTAATTAAATTGCACCTGAACGAAGGAGTATCAAAAAAATCAGGAAAATCTTGTTCCAACCACAACCTGTCCTAATCTGTCTGCAATAAATGTCTCCGTACACTAGTTAATAATGTGGTACCGATACTGCCTGACAGCAGATCTGCTTTTGCTGACTCGGCACATTTTTAGTCCCTATGAATACATTAAGATAATTAATACAGTACAACACCCATTTTCTAAAATCAGATTCATCAAAATCCTCATTTATCCAAAAAAATTTTTTAAAATGAAATCTTCATTTATCTGAAAGTTTTTCAGAGCTGAACTGACCTCACAGGTTGGAAAAAAATTCACCCAACGTGGAATTAGAACGACGAATGTCCTCATTTCAGGTAACTCCCTCCCCTCTCTCTTTCCATTTCTTCTTTGCTTATCCCTATTGACGTTTTTCTCCCTCTCAAACTGCGTGCCACTGTCTCCCAGCTGCAAGTGGCCCGGCACCATCAAAGAAAGCAGCCGCCTGGGTAAGAGCAGGATCTCGGCCTCAGTGGCCATCCCTCCCCTCCTCGACACCGGACGCCAGCACCAACTCCAAATCCTCCCCTTGGCCTTTTTCCTGTATCTGGGCAGTATGCCAGGGAGAAGATTCGGAGATGGGACTCTAGCGACCAGGGAAACAGGTGCCTGTTTTCTCACCACTGAGTGTTCCACTGGCCTGAGAAGCCTCCCTGGGGATCAGTGGCGGTGGTTGGCTAGTGTTGGGGGAAAATCGGCAGCAGTGGTTGGTTGGTCTCTGTGATCAACGGCTGTGTTGGGTTTGTCTAGGTTATCGGCGATGGCCAGCATTCATTTGGGTGAGAATTAAACATTATTTTAATGCTTAAAAAGCCTTTCATTGTTATTTGTTGTTGTTTAAGTGATTTGCTGTTGCTACTGGGCTGTTTTTAACAAATGACCAGTTCTCCCAAAAGCCGTTTATCCAACATAGACCTGATTCCGACCATTTTGGATAATCATTGAAATACTATATAGAACCCACAGAATTACCTGCTGCTCATGTAATAGAAACCATTACTGCATTATTAAAATTAAAATTATTTATCAAATTAAATGCCCCTTTTGAACTATTTTTAATAGTTTTGTTTTTTTACAAGGCTATGTAACAAAAGCTTAAAATGATCTCATATCCAAATAGCAAACTTTTACAACAAAAATATTATTATCATTGCTCTACTGAGTCCTCATTGTTCAAATGTTGGCAATATAACCAAATAGTGCACGACACCAGTCAGTCATGTTGTCTCACCTAACTGGGAGCCCCATTCTTCCTCATCTGCTTTGCGTTTGTCTCCAGTCATTGCCTGTTTCTGGGCTTTCTTGGCAGCCTTCTTTTCAGATCTAACTTTCTTCCGTTGCACATTTTTCTCTTCTTCCTGCTTTGTCAGCAGGGCCTCTTTCTCTGCAGCCTGGGGAAAAAAATGGCAGGAGTTCAAAACTCCTGTTTAATATTCTCAATTCTAAATACAGGATTTCCTCCCCAGTGATATTTAAAGATACTATTTGTAGCTTGGTCAAGTTCAAATGAAAAGTGCCAACAACACTTCATAGTTGATGAGTATAAATTGCACAATTACATCCAACTCCACAAGGTTCTCATATAAAACACAAGTATTCTTATTTTAGTTACTAAAGTCAATAATTAAAACAGAGGCTTACAAAGTATCCAGATGACAAGAAACATCTTTTGAAGGTTGTCCTGAGGCTGGGTTGTTTCCCTTATTTCACTTAAAGGATTATAGTTGTGGGATCCATTGTCATCCTGGCAGAGACTGGAGTCCATTGGGTGGACACCTTTCATCTCCACACAATGCTGTCCACACCATGGCACTGACCCAAATGTTTCAAGTAGTCTTTTCTTTTGCTTGGCTTCGCGGACGAAGATTTATGGAGGGGGTAAAAAGTCCACGTCAGCTGCAGGCTCGTTTGTGGCTGACAAGTCCGATGCGGGACAGGCAGACACGATTGCAGTGGTTGCAGGGGAAAATTGGTGGGTTGGGGTTGGGTGTTGGGTTTTTCCTCCTTTGCCTTTTGTCAGTGAGGTAGGCTCTGCGGTCGTCTTCAAAGGAGGTTGCTGCCCGCCAAACTGTGAGGCGCCAAGATGCACGGTTTGAGGCGATATCAGCCCACTGGCGGTGGTCAATGTGGCAGGCACCAAGAGATTTCTTTAGGCAGTCCTTGTACCTTTTCTTTGGTGCACCTCTGTCACGGTGGCCAGTGGAGAGCTCGCCATATAACACGATCTTGGGAAGGCGATGGTCCTCCATTCTGGAGACGTGACCCATCCAGCGCAGCTGGATCTTCAGCAGCGTGGACTCGATGCTGTCGACCTCTGCCATCTCGAGTACTTCGACGTTAGGGATGTAAGCGCTCCAATGGATGTTGAGGATGGAGCGGAGACAACGCTGGTGGAAGCGTTCTAGGAGCCGTAGGTGGTGCCGGTAGAGGACCCATGATTCGGAGCCGAACAGGAGTGTGGGTATGACAACGGCTCTGTATACGCTTATCTTTGTGAGGTTTTTCAGTTGGTTGTTTTTCCAGACTCTTTTGTGTAGTCTTCCAAAGGCGCTATTTGCCTTGGCGAGTCTGTTGTCTATCTCATTGTCGATCCTTGCATCTGATGAAATGGTGCAGCCGAGATAGGTAAACTGGTTGACCGTTTTGAGTTTTGTGTGCCCGATGGAGATGTGGGGGGGCTGGTAGTCATGGTGGGGAGCTGGCTGATGGGGGACCTCAGTTTTCTTCAGGCTGACTTCCAGGCCAAACATTTTGGCAGTTTCCGCAAAGCAGGACGTCAAGCGCTGAAGAGTAGTAATTGCCAAATAACTCCTTATCAACATTCAATATATTAAATTTCAGATCAGCTGCATTCACAAAAACCTTTAATAGCAAGAATTACTCATAATTTTCTCGAAAGGGTTTGTTAATTTTATCTTTTCCAACACATTAATGATTTTTTAAAATTATCCAACAACTTCCCTTCAGCAGCAAGTCATTTAGTTCATTTATTCCTTCTTATTTATGGATTATTTCTAATCAAAAATCTTCAACCCACAATATTTATTCTTTTTTCTTTCTCATTCTCTCTATATGTTGCCCGACTTACTAGGTATTTCCCACATTTTTGTTTTAATTTAGATATCTAGCATTCACATTATTTTCATTTTGTGTTAGTGGATTATCTGATCATTTTCAGAGAGAGTTGTCTCTGAGAGAGAGAGATCAGTTCTGAAGTGTTACAGCCAGCAGCAGCTGCTGGGACTGGAACAGGACAAGCTGGCAAGCTTGTGGAAATACCCCATTTGGAAGACAGGTTGTGAGTGCTTAGTTCAGCTTGTGGTTCATGCAAGAGGAGAGGACTGGCTGCCTAATGTTTCACTGTGATGGCCTGAAAGAAAGAGGTTATCATCTGGAAAACCGAGGGGGCAAGTTTCTTCGGCAAGGCACTGAAATGGCTGATCAAAAGGGATCAGTTTGTGTCCAGCGAACAACAAATCTCTCTCTGAAAACCAACAAGAACCTTCCTGAGCGGTAGCACCAAAACCTGGTGAATTTCATAAATGTTAAATTCTGTGCACAGTACAAGAATTTCCTGCAACCAGTGAACTTGGAGGAATGAGAAGTGAGATTGGATTGTGAATCAAAGAACTTTTCTGAACTTACATACATGTGCGTTTAGAATTAGAAGTGGGTTGTTAGGTTAGTTAATAGTGATAAGTTAAAGTGTGACCTTGTTTTCATGTTTAAAGATAATTAAAAACAACTTTTGTTTAAGTAACCATTTGTCTTGATGAATATCTATTGCTGCTGGGATTTGGAGTCCTTTGGGCTTGTAAAAAAGCAATCTCAAGCAGCCAGCAAATTCACTTATCCAGCATCTACCATTGCTCATAGGTGGCGGATACTGTTTTTTTTTTAAACTGTATTTCTAAAAATTATAACATGTTGACAAACAACACAAGGCACTTACTTTGGCTCTCCACTCATTAACTTGGTTAATTCTGGTCTCAGTCTTCTCTACAGCTAGGTCCCAATCATCCAAAGACCCTGAAAGGAAAAAGAATTTGGTATTTCCCATTTATGTCACAAAATGCCTTTTAAGTTATTATCTTTCTATTATTCTTAAACCACTGTAATCAAGAAATAAATCACAAATAAAAACACAATGCTGGAGAAACTCAGCAGGTCAGGATATAGCAAAGGCTCAAGGCTGAAACGTAAGTTATGTACTTTTACCTTTGCTATACAAAGGACACTGCTTGACCAGCTGAGTTTCTCCAGCTTTGTGTTTTTACTATTGCAATCAAGAAAAATTGATTTGTGATTTGACTTGCAGTTTAAAATTGGATTAAAATAATAAATCACACTATTTCAATTGGAAAAACTAAACTACATGGACCGGTTTTGATTCAGGAACTGAAAATGTTGTGTTAGGTGATCTCAGGTTGGTGGTTTGATTGCTACAGTAAGATTGCAATCTTTTTCTTCAACCCTATTGGAATGAAAAAGGAAAATAAGCACAGGGTGCTGTTCCTGATTGCAATCCAGTTACACCTTTTCACTGTGTAACTGTGTATGATCCACACTGGGAGTATTGTGTGCAGTTCTGGTCTCCAAATTATAGGAAAGATATAAATGAAGTAGAGAGGGTGCAAAGAAGGTTTACAAAAATGTTGCCTGGATTGCAGTATCTTGAATGTGGAGAAAGAATGAGTAGACTAGGACTTTATTCGTTGGAGCATAGAAGGTTGAGAGGGGATTTGATAGAGGTATTTAAAATTATGAGGGGAATAGATAGAGTAGATGAGAATAGGCTCTTTCCCCTGAGGGTAGGGGAGATTGGTACAAGGGGTCATAAGGGTTAGGGGACAAAACTTTATAGGAGTAATGTAAGAGGAAGCTTCTTCACTCAGAGAGTGGTGGCTGAGTGGAAATGATCTACCGGAAGAGGTAGTTGTGGCAAGGTCAATTCTGTCATTTAAGAGGAGGTTAGATGACTACATGGATGTGAGGGGGTTGGAGGGTAATGGGCATGGGAGTGTGTAGGTGCAATCAGTGGAGTTTCACGTAAATCAGTGCTGACTAGAAGGGCTGATATGGCCTGTTTCTGTACTGTAAATTGTTAGATGGTGCGAATATTCAATTTTTTTTTGACTTGGTGATCTGCACCTGCTTTCTGCCAAGAGCCAATTGGCTAGAGGAATGAAGCAGGATTTCAGCCTTTGAGATATGGTCACTAAATGAATATAGAAATGACAAAAATTTTTTTACGTAATATTGAATGAAAAATGCTCCCAAAAGACTAGGATAACTTCCTAATCTTGTTCAAATAGTCCTTTCACCCATACAATATATGCCTGGCATCCATGGAGAGAGGGGCATGTCAATTGTATTCATATGCTGGTTTCATGAAGATTGTTTAAAAGAACTTTATCCCAGATTTGTATTTTATGCTTAATCCTATAGATTTGCTGCTAAACTACATATCCTCTTCTTACTCTTTTAGAAAACAATGTTTTACACTGAAATTTATATTTTAAGGCTAAGTAGTATTAAAGTAAATTACAGTAAAAATAAATCAATAACTGAACTCAACATCACATGAAGTGCCAAATCTTCAGAGGTTGTCGTTGCTAATGAGCCCTACTGTAGGCCCTTGCCTATAAACTAAAAGTGTCTTTGATCACTTATCTTGCATAACACTTGAAATAAAATTCATTCTTTGATCTTATTCTCATAAAAAGTAAACAATTCTATAATGTTGACATATGAGCCATTATATATTGTCTATCTCAGCCTACCTTCCATTTATATTGAAATCATTTAATTATAAATGTAAAAAATTTCGGTTCCAATGCTAAAATACATTCTGCTTTTGCCAGAAGTATTCTTGTCTGACGTAATGAATAGATGGAAGTAATACAGTATAATTTATGAAACACCATTGGAATAAACCACTACATGTAAATACACGCAAGGGACTGAAGGCTACAGGCTGACAAGAGACAGCACATGAAAAAATCACCTCAGAACCCACATGTAAAATTCAAATTTCTGCTTTTGAGAAATAAAAGATAATAGCTTCGTATTCTTTGAAATGTTTCCCAGTTACGTGAGAATGTCAGATGTGTAAAATATCATATTTCTCTATCAAGAATACCTCAATTCACTTGCAAGGCTTGAACATAAATATTGCACTACATTCTTGGCAGAGAAGTGATAAATATCACACAGCTTGAAAATTCCTTTCTCATCTTTCCAGTTTTCTGCTTTACTCTCAAGATTTTGCATGTTTCAGTCGCCAGCCTTCTCTCATGTACAAGTAGTTCTCTATTAGAACATAAGTGACAATAGACTACTTAAGATCATGGGACTTTGCGAATAGTTTCCCCAAGGAATAACTTTTTTTAAAAAAAGTCAATTTCCATGGGCTTCATAATTGCACATTAGAATTCTTTGCATGCAAAGCAGTGCCTGAAAGGATGAATTATGACAAAACCTTCATCTCTTTAAAAAAAAAAGCACCCGAATGTAATTTTGAAAAGATGTGATCTGCAGGCCATAGTCAATATTCTGGAAGGTGGGGTTGTGTGGACTAACTTATTTCACACCAGCATGGTGTTATATGGTGGATTGTGGAGCAATACGTGACCTCCCTGTCTGAAATTTATTCGGAGGTCGCATTACCTGCCAACCAAGGTTGGACTCCAGCCACCATTAGTGCACACCTTACCGTTGGCTCAATTAAATAATTCATGCCAGCAGATGCCCAGCTCAGAACAGTATAACCATCGATGCACCTCTTGGTCCAAGTCCCAGACATTGCTTCATCCCAGATCGCTACTGTGGACATCGCTGGAGGAGACATGGGTAAGGTGTGAACTACATTGAAGTTGAGCTGTAGTACTATGATAAATCAGTGCTTGCAGAGAGCCGCACCTCCGTTGGTGCAGGGAATCAGGAGTGTATTTGAAAGTCCCTGTACATGAGAGAGCAACTGTAGAAGATAGGCAGCTGCTGGTTTTGGAGTCCAACCTGAATCCGATGTGAATGTCTATCTTGTTGTTTAGTAATAGAGTAATTAATTATCATTTGACGTCTTCCCATTTGTCTCTGTCTGTTCAATAAAGTTACCAGTGATTGTAACACTTGCGTCCAGGCTCGTAAACAATGGAAAAACATCTGGCGAGATGTCAACCTAAATGACTTAACGATTGTATGAACTGTATTTCATGATGTTTTCTTTATGAATGAGGAAGCTCAAGGTTCAAGAGGTCAGGACATATTTAAAATTACTTATTTGAAATTGTCAAGAAACAACAGGACAATTCAAACCCTCACAAGAACATTAAATACCTGTAGAATCAAACAGTGCCACCTGCAGATTTCTGGTATCAGTTTTTAACCTTTGCCCCATTAAGGGCAGAAAATGTTGTCTTCCATAACAATCGATTTTCTGACAAGATATGTTACACTCATTACCTTACAATCCAACACTGCAAGGGAACATGACATATTCATGAAGTCTTGGTATTCTTTATCTATCATTTTAACATTGCATGCTCACATACCCTCTACCCTCTCAAAGGAGAGAAGCACATCACAGACGTGTTCAGGATAATCAGTAGTACATTGTACTGCTCGATGCAAAGCCTTCCGACAGTGTTGGGGGTCACCATGAGCTCTGGAACAAAGTGACATCCAAATAAAAAAAATACTTCACATCTTTGTTTAACATGTGCAGTTACAGATTCAAAGAGTGACAATTCTATCATTTCTGATGGAATCTTCTACCAACTTTGATTAAAATGAATTTATCCAATCTCAAAATTATGATCCTTTTCTACCTCTTTGGTAAGAATGATTTTAAACACCATGTCTTATTTTTAATAACTTGCTCTTCATTATTTTTATCTCTATATGCAAACAGAGTTTTATGCTTATTTTTATAAAGTTATTTTTTCTAGTATTTCTAACTAACATGATTAACAACACCACATCTCCTCTACTGGATTAAAATCTAATTTCTAAGGTCCCATTTATCTCTTCTGCTGGGCCAGACCGTCACAATTCCGTTACTATAGCAATGAACACCTGAATAGAATGACAGAGGATTCACCATAGCAGTATTAATGATAACCTTCAGGAGGAGATACAAATAAACTGCCATTTTATTCTTACCGCTCCAAATTGAAATATTCCAACCACATGTTGGCATACTTTGCATTTCCTTTGGTCATGATTCTATCCCAGAGTTCCCGAGCTTTCTGCATGTTTTTGCAGAGTCTTGCCTACAAAAATGGGCATGCAATAATCATAATGCAGTTCAACCTTCCAACGATCAAGCTTACAAATTTTCATCTCTTGTACTACAGAACAGACAAGCCATTCTTAGTGCAAAACAGTTAACCTCATTATCAGGAATACATGATGCACACTAGACTAGCTCACCTGTCAGATTTTCCTGATGTGCAGAGAACACTTCCTCTGTATCCAGGAACATTTATAATTCAGTTTTATTCCCAGAGTTACACAACGCAGATCATATTTCTCTATATTCTTACATTGTAGGTCTCCCCTACATCACCCCATATCCAATACTTCTCACAGCAACAGGGACATCTGACAAGTCAAGAAATTCCTTTGGAAACTTGCACTTAGACTCAAATGACAGAAGTCAGTCACTAGCTGATAATAATGAGAATTTTAAATGGACAGAGAGGAAAGACAAGTTAGATAATTTGTGTCCTTGTTGATTCTTAACCAACTACAAGAAACTTTGGTAATTACTTCTACATTTAAATTAGGCTGCAGTGAACCTTGTCAGGTTGAAATTTTTAGAGATAAATAAGACCATGCAAATTCAACAGTGGAGAAGGGGGTGAAGAGAAAAAAATAGTTAACAATGTAGGTTCAACATCAGACAAAAGATTTAGTCTGGATACTTTTATTTTGGGAAGATGATCAAGAACATTTACGGAATGTTTACAAATTCATTTGATCGCTATGTTCTGAAATGTGACCAACATTCTGACAATTTTTGAAGAAGCAAGAATGATTGTTTGCAACGCAACAGACCCATTGGAGGTCTGGGCACTTTCAAAGAAAATTGCTTTTTGTCACACAGCTAATATGGCAAATGAAAGTAATTGTGAATGAATAGACCTCATCTAATCACATCATCTCAAAGAAAATATTAATAAGATTCAAAATATTAGCACTTTTGGGATGGAGCTGCCCTTACCAATGTGTTGGAAGTCTCAGCTGCTGTATAACATGAATTAATTAACATGAAACTCAATTTCTTATACAAACATCTGTACAATACTTGAACAAGGATGGTGATTCAAACAACCAAGGCAATTAAATTCCTAAGGCATATATTCAAACTCAAGATAGCAAGACTAACTTCCAAGAAGACAAAAATATCTCCATGGACGATTCACATTTGTCACTGGGATCAGAATAAGAGCAAGTGGCTAAAATCTCTCAGACAGATGCGAGGAGTGCTGGAGATCAGCCACCTTGTACAAAAACCACGACAACTACCACCACTACAGCAAAACAACCTTACAGAAGAGAGAAAACTGAATGTATACAAAAACTTTGTGTGGAAGATTCTTGTACAGCTGATAGAGTAAATACAAATTATTGTTTAATATTGTAAATGGCGATTGAAAGATATTCTCTGTCTTAATGTCACATCTTGCCACATAGAAATCACCAATTCACTGGGAAGACAACAAATTTCAAAGAATTTTTCAGATATACTGTATAAAATGATCGAATATCGCTCAAACATAAAAATTTTACAGATTTACTAATTAAGAAGATAGACTACCAATTCCAAAGAAAATAGATATACCACAATGTATCACTGTTATACTCTTAAAAAGGCATACGAGGACAAATAAAGATTATGCTTTGTATTCCCTCTTGATAAATAAAATAACATGTTGCAGGATTAATTCATTGGCTTTTTATTGCCTTTTACTGGTTGGAATATTTTCTCAAAATCCCCCAGGTTGTACTTGTAAACCTTACCTCAACTCTTGCCCAATTCTGTAAAATTGTACATGAGGGGTCCCCACTCTCACTGAATCCTGCAGGAAGGCCAGAAGTTGCTTCAGTTTTTAATAGTCGCTATCAAAGATGGTTTAAAAGGTTGAAAACAATCCCTCCAATGAAAATATCAAATTATTTCTCAAATTAAGGAAAAATACTGTATGGAATTCACAACCATATCTTGACTCAGATTATTAAACTAGGTACAGGTAGCAGCTAGAGAAATATCTATCCTGAAGTATAAAGTGGATTTTTTTTTAAATCAGTGTTTACCTGAAAGGTCAATAGGATTCACAATTAATGCTGAAATATGACATGCATCATTAATATATTTACCAAAAATGAAGAACACCATTTATTGAACAAGGAACTTGTGTGAATTATTGCTAATAAATACAAAGATCTACTAACCTTTAACAAGCTATTTTTCTTATTTGTAAGTTACAAAATTATCACAAATCTCAGCCAAACTATTCTATAATTGAAACGTATCTGTTCCTCCCAAAAGAGACTAAAGAACCTCAGATAATGTGGCTCAGCATTGATTTTTGTCAAGCTGTAATACTTCCCATTCAAAGAAATATCCCATGCCACAGAACCAACAGAACCTCTGGAGTCCAGCAGTCCTTGATTGTAATATGCTTTTAAAATGTTCTAGTAAAAGTAAAAACAGGTTAGCGAAGTTGGAGAATAGATATTGATGTTGTCTGGCTGGAGACTGTCAAGATGGGATACAAGGTTTTGTTCCTCCCATTTGTGGGTGGCCTCAACTTGCCAGTACAGGAGGCCAGATACTGACATGTCAGTGTGGAATTGAAGTAGGCCAATGGGAGGTCTTTACTGTTGTAGCAGGCAGAGCGAAGGTGCTCAACGAAGCAATCTCCTAATCTGCGTCCAGTCTCTCCAATTTAGACATGGCGGCATTGGGAGCACCAGATTCAGTAAATGATCCCTACATATTCAGGGGTTGCTTCAGTTGGAAGGTCTATTTGGGACCCCAAATAGTGGTGATGTAGGAGTAGCACTTCTTGCAGTCATAGGATTAGGTATCAGGGTGGTGATTGGTGGAAAGGGATGTGTAGACAAAGGAGTGGTGCCCATTTTGGAAAGGGAACAATTCTGATACAGAGCTACAGGTCCATTAAATCAACATCCGTAACAAATAAAATATGAGAATTTCCTATCAAGCACAAATAGATTAGCAACAACTGAATGAGGAATACTCACATTAAATTTGGAAAAAGAAAATAGCTGAAAAAGACAGAGTAACAGACACAGTTTTTTCCTAAACACAGTTGGATACTACGATGGGATGAAGAATTAATCTTCACGTTTTGAGGAGACTATAGTCAATATCAAGGGGATACCCAGTTTAAATGGCCAAGAAAGTATTAAATTTTTATGGGTTTGTACAGATAATAATCTGAAGAATTTATATAAATTAAATTATTTATCATTACTTAGAAAGGTTGAGGAAGATTTTTTTTTAATGGATCTATTTTCCTATAACTTTAGCGGGAAGGGCTAATTGTATCAAGATGAATATATTTCCAAGAATATCTTTTTCAAACATTACCTATTTTAATGACTCAAATTTTTTTCAAGAATTGAACAAATATGTAAGGAAATTCCTCTAGAAAGGTAAAATGCCAAGCGTTTCTTGGACATGGACATATGAATTAGGAGGCTTACAGCTTCCTAATTTCAAAAATTATTACCGTGTGGCACAAACAAAGTTTCTTTTTGTTTTGAAAGAGAAGAGAAACCAGCATGGGTTCAATGGAACTGAATAAAATAAGAGACGGAAAAGGAGAAGAATTTATATATACATGGGATGCAAAATCGATGTTTGGTGAAAAAGAAGCACCAGTATTGAAGAACCTGATTAATTTCTGCAATAAAATAAATGATGAAATTGGTGTAAGAGGACATGTATCGCCTAAGATGCCTTTGACCCAAAATTCCCTTGTATCTTTAACAGAAGATAATCAATTTTTAGATATTTGGTCTTGTAAGGGGATTAATTAATAACATTTGAACAATTGAGAAATAAATACGGAATACCCCAAAATACTCTTTTTTGTTATTTCCAATTGAGACCATATTTGAGAGATAAGGTTGGACCAACTATGTTTCTACCTGACTGTAGTGAAGTAGAAATTTTTATTAGGAAAGGAATTGTTAAGAAGTTTACTTCTACAATATATCCTTTATTACGATTAGGAACTCTTAAGCCGTGGAGTTCATAAATCTAGACATAGGTGGGAAATGAATTTAAATACCACAAATGAGGAGCAAAGATGGGCAGATCTTTGTAGTGATTGTATGACCAACACTATTAATGTAAAGTATAGATAAGTTCAGTATAATCTTTTACATCAGTTACATCTTACACCACAAAAATTGAATAGATTGAAATCAGACTTATCCGATCAAATGTTTTAGGTGTAATGAGGATGTAGCAACTTTTTTTTGCATTCAACTTGGTCTTGTCCCAAGGTAAGAACTTTTTGAGTGGATTTAGAGAATTTTTTGGAACAAATTACAGGAATTGCATTTCTGCAAAGTCCAGATTTATTTTTATTAGGAAATATTAGAGGGACAAGACCTAAACTAAAACTGTCAATATATCAATTAGAATTTGTTAGAGTTGCATTAGTGGTAGCAAGGAAATGCAATGCAGTTACTTGGAAATCAGATACGCATTTGGGCATGGCACGGTGGAATGAAGAAATTCAAAGTTGTATTCCTTTAGAAAAAACTACATATAACTTTAGAAATAAATATGCTACATTTTTACAAATTTGGCATCCATACACTCAAATATTAGCTTTAAATTTATAATGCTGTGCTTCCTGTGCCTCTAGACCTGTGAGAATCTCCTCTGAATTGTAAGAAGGAACTCTGTTTAAACATGTATGTTCGATGGCATCCCTCTGTGCAATCCTGAAAGTTTCTTCTCGCTTTCTTTTATTTCATGTAACTATATTGTATCTTTTACATTACTTTGAGGGTGGGTGTTATACACCATCATGAATGTAGTTTTCTTTTTGCAATTTGTATTATGATATTAATCTTTGACTATTGCATATATGGAGAAAATTTTAAACAAAATATTCAAAAAAGTTCATATCTGACAGTTGAAAGGTATTCATTTTCTGCCCTCCCGTCCATTCTTGTTTTCCTCCAATTCTCATGTTCCAAATAGCAACCCAGGTTAATGGGAAAATGACGGGAATCGAATATGCTTGTGACTAACTGGTAAGAGCAATTACCGTAATATATGGCTACAGTCAAACAGCCAGAAATTTATTTCTGAAATGATATAGGGCCGACATACTTTGCTCAATATCCTGTTTCAAGTAATCCACGCCACGGCTGTAAGCTGATCTGAGCTCCTCTAGTTCTTTACTAGAATCTGTTGAAATAAAATGACAAAGAATTAGCAAGAAATTGAACCTGTACGGAGAGAGGGGAGAGTTTGTTAATGAAGCATGGGCTTGGTTTCACTGGTAAAGGTAAGCAATTTGTCCAACTATTTTTCCTTCATTAATTAGGGAGAGTTTAAGTGTTCCAGAACTTGGTGCTCAATCAATCGCATACTTGAAATGCTGCTGGGAGAACTGGTTCATGGTAACCACAGCATTCAGCAGCAGACAGAAGCCAATCAAGCATTTTATCTTTCATTTAGTACACCATCCTCACTCTTTCACGATTATAGCTTGTAATTAATAGCTATGACACTATTGATTCAGCCCTGCTCAAATCTGAGAGAGGGCAAGCAACATTATTTGATCGTATACAGGAGCTGACCACCAGCTGTTGAGAACACAGAATTTGTATTTTTTTTTTTAAATCTCTTTTTACTTCCCCAAAAGTAAATCTGAAAAAAAATACTTCCATCCATCCTCCTCCTGTGCACCAATAACCCCAGCTGTTATGGTACATTCTTCTTCCTTATCTGCTACACATGTGATGTCACCCAATCCCAGTGTCAGCTTCCACAGAATGCTAATGGAATCCTACTCTACAGCAACATTAGTTTTCTCACACAATAACTACCTGTATATTGTTCAGTTGCTTGTCAAACATTAAATCAGGACTAAACTCAACTTGTCTCCAAATAAACAATATGGCTTTGTTCTTCTCCCTTCCTAAATTTCTATTCCTTTGCCACAAATTCCACGGATGTTTTCTTGTGTTGATTCACACTGTGAATAACCTCAAACCTTTTTTAACCCAGTCAAGTTTTAACCTCTCAAATGATCTCTTAATAACAGTTACTACTTTCAAGTTCAGGTATCACCCACCTCCCCACTACTGATTCAATGACTTTAATGTTTTCTCCCAGATGTTTCTTCAAATATCCATACCCGATTCCCACACTCAATGCTGGCTTTATCTATCAACTTGTACAACTTATCACATATTACCCTCTGATGTCCCAGTGTCTTTCCTTCCATAATCTCGTGGTAAATGACTTAAAGAAAGTCTTTCATCTTGACAGCTTTAACCTGAATATGTCTGCCATTCCCACAGAATCTCTCTAGACTACTATATAGTATCAAAAAGTGAACTTGCCCCAAACCCAGGTACAACTGACAGGGAATCAAATTAACATATTTTATAGAGATTGCAGATGTTGGAATCTGGAGCAGATAAACAAATCACATTGTCCAGCAGTTTGCTTTTGCCATTTCATATCTTCGTCAAAACACAAACTCCCTTTGGTATACCTTGGCTAAAATTGACTCTGCGTCTCAGGTAGTCGAGAAATGCCTGCCAGAGCTCCACGTAGTCCGTAGCCTGGATGAACCCAGCATTCAATGCCTTTTCAAAAGTATCTACCAGATGTAATAAAACACAGTTAGTGGCAAGGTAATAATGTTCAACCCTATGGTATTTAACGATTGCTGTTAAGCATTCTAAAATGTACAATCAACCTCAAACCCATCTCATCTCCTTCAGAAAAATTCCTGCGACATCCAGTGCTGCACAAGATGTGCTTCCTCACAACCACCAGTTCAATAAAGACGCCATTTAATTTTCCTAGCTTCTCAGACCATCACACTTTCTGCACTAATGGTTCTGACAAGTCTTCCAATTTCCTCAACCAAGGATTCCCTTTAATCTATTCCATTCCTACTGTCCACAGCCCTATATACGCAAGAAAAATGAAACTGCAATTGGCATGAGTACCTTAAAGAACAGCGCCACATCTTGTGAGATGCCTAGAGGGCAAATGAGAGCCTTCAAACTCAATATTGAGTTCATCAATCTCAGATCATAAACACCACTTCCGTGTTTTTGGACATCAGTCAATACACCTCCCCACTGTGCTTTGCCTCTGGTTCTTTACTTATCCCCATACCATCCATCTCCTTTTGCCTTTCATCATCTCTTTTATCATCTTATTTCTCTCCTTTTCCTTTTTTCTCTACTGCTTCTACATAATATATTCTATCTAACTTTTCCAATTCATAAAATGCAGAGAACCTCTCCATAAAATGTTTATTGTTTCATTAAAAGATATTTTAAATTTGTACGTAATTCTGTCCAACTAATAATACAATTGTTCTTAAAGCTCTTCATCATTCAGTAGCTAGCAAATCTAACCACAATATGAGAGATAAAAATGAAAGCACAAGATGTTGAAAGAACTCATCAGGTCAGCCAGTATCAGTGGAAAGTTAAAATTTTAGCTCAATGACTTTTCATCAGAACTTGCTCATTTTAACACCAAATTCAATTGCCATATATCAACATTCAGACAAAACACGAGTTAGCAAGTGGCAAGGGGAGGGTCACTATCGACCAGAAGCTTAGATGGAATGGCTACAAACACCATATCTGCAAGAGTACTGGGTAGGAAGAAAGACGGCCTTTTCTTTTCCAATTCTCCAAAAGCCTTCTAGTTTACATGGGACAAATAATATCTGCCTGTCTAGATACATGCATGTCTGGAACACCTGCCCCACAATGGTATTGTACACTCACTCTCCATTATAAGCACACCTGAGCTGTCAAATGAGTACAGCAGCTAGCTCAGGCTTCTACATCAGCTACATAGGAAAGCCACACTCTAGAGGCATGGATCATCCTGATCTGGATTTACAGCACTAATTCTTCAAATATACTGGGAATAAATCCTGGGATGTGGGAGCATTTTCGCCAAACAGGCACAGAAGTTCAAGACAATTCTCAAAGGCCAACTGAGATGAGCATGTAATGCTTAGTAGTAATGCCCACAAAACATTTTTTTTTAAAGATTATGGCTTTGTTACTATTCATGTCACCTGTTAGGATCTTGTGTTCAACTTGATGTCGCTCCAATGCCAGAAGATACCTTTTCCACAATCCAACTATCCAAGGGCAATTTCGAACAGCTCGCTCATGTACAGAAAGAACTAAATCTTTAATCTTCAGTTGCCTGTCCTAGAATGGTATACAGAGCAAGGCAGAAAAGCAGATATCAATAATGAAGATAAACTGATAATCCATCCTAAAACTGTTCCTCTAACATACTATGTAAAGTTTACAAATATGGATGTAATCTACCTCACTTGGTCAGTGACAAATGAAGAAGCAAAGCTTGAAAAATGAGAATAAGAGCACAAAATAAAATGGGCCTCAAGAAAGGTTGACCGTCAGTCTATTTGCAGATGACATCATAGTATACTTAACAGAACCAGAATTATCAATAAAAGAATTACATGAGAAATTGAAGGAATATGGAGAAATATTGGGGTAAAGATCAATGCAAATAAAAGTGAAGCAATGCCATTGAATAATGTGGATTTCACAAAGTTTAAGAAAGAATCACCACTTAAATGGCAAACACAAGCAATCCTATACCTAGGTATTAGACTAGGTAATAATAAGGCCATCTATACAAATTAAATTATCAGCCATTAATGAAGAAATTACAAGATGACTTAGAACATTGGAAAGATTTACCACTAACACTGATAGGAAGGGTAAATTGCATTAAAATGAATATCTTCCCAAGGATACAATACCTATTTCAATTGTTACCAATCCCTTAACAGAGAAATTCTTCAATGAGCTAAAGAAAATAATAAGGAAATTCTTATGGAAAGGGGGGAAACCGAGGATAGCGCTAGATAAATTAACAGAATGGTACAAACAAGGGGGCTTACAGCTACCAAACTTTAAGAGCAGCACAATTAAGATATCTATCAGATTTTTATCAAACAAGGGAAAAACCAGATTGGACCAGGTCAGAGCTAGATAAAATAGGGGAGATGGTACCAGAACATATACTTTATAAGTGGGATGAAAAACTGGTGCAACATAGAAGTTCACCAGTACTGCACCATCTGCTCAACATTTGGAAGAAGATTCACATAGAAAGGAAAAAAACAAATTACCAACTACCAAAATTATTATTGATGCAAAATCAACTAATCCCTTTCCCAATAGATAACCTTTCCTTTAGGGAATGGGAGAGAAAAGGGATCAAAAGAATAGAAAATTGTTTTTTGGGAAATAATTTATTATCTTTTGAACAAATGAAGTACAAATAACTCACGGTAGTTTGCATACCACCAACTGAAAACCTACTTAAAGGACAAATTGGGAAGCAGGCTGAGGTAACCAGAAGGAAGCAGCTTTGAATATGTGAATACAGACACAATGATAATTAAAAGATTTATAACAAACATGTATATCAAGCTGCAAGAGAAAGAGAACGAGGAAATAAGCTGTAAACCCAAACAAAAGTGGGAACAAGATCTAAACATAAAGATAAAAAATGAAAAATGGGAAAAGCTATGCTCCGGAACTATGAGAAATACAATAAACATGAGATTATGCAGGATACAATATAATTGGTTACACAGGCTATATATCATGCCCCAAAAGTTAAATAAATGGGACCCAACAGTATCAGATAGATGTTTTCGCTGTAAGAAGGAAACGGGAACAACAGTACAGGCAATTTGGGCATGTGAGAAAGTGGAAAAGTTTTGAGAAGATCTAAGTCAGGTATTGAATAAAATCACAAAAAGCAACATACCAAAAAATCCAGAGATCTTTCTTCTAAGTAATATAAGAAGTAAAGAATTAGGCCTCAAATTGGATGAAGCACAAAAACGATTTATTATGATAGCCTTAGCTGTAGCAAAAAATGTATAATGTCAACTTGGAAATCAGAAGAGAGCCTGAGAATGCAGCAATGGTACATAGAAATGAATAAATGTATTCCATTGAAAAAAATAACATATAATTTAAGAAATAACATCACAGTATTCGAACAAATTTGGGAACCGTACATGGAACACAACAGAGGGCCTACCGCGGACCTCCACCCCCTAAAATGATAGAATGAAAAGAAGATGAAATGAACTGACCCAGTGTATAAAAGTAGATGACACAATTTTCTTGTTTATTTTCATTGTGTGATGACATTGCTTAATGGGTTTATTGTATTGTATATGTTGAACATTTAGTGGGTAGGGAGGGGGGTGGGAAGGAGGGAGGGAAGGGAGGGTGAAAAAGGGGAGAAAATGACACTGTCTTTTCAAGAGGGAAATGTTTGTGTGTATTTTGGTTAATATGGTTCATAATGTGAAAAATAATAATTTTTTTAAAAAAAAGAAAGGTTATCCGTCCAACTCAAAGTGGATCAAACAAGGGGTGGTACGATTAGTGTAGCAGTTCGAGCAATGCCAGCGACTCATGTTCATATCCGTCTGTTCTCCCCGTTACTGCGTGGGTTTTCCACGGGGGGGGGGGGGGGGGGGCTCCAGTTTCCTCCCACCATTCAAAAAGTACCAGAATTCTAGGTCAATTGGGTGTAATTGGGCGGCACGGGCGAAAAGGCCTGTATGCATTAAAAAAAGAAGGAAGAGAGGATGGTGAAATGGTATGAGCAAGAGGGAACAGCATTGCCTATTGCTTCAGTAAAGTAGATCATAAAAGTGTTGTGAATAACATCAAGCCTAAAAGTAGATCATACAGGAGGAGGGAGGTGTGTACATTGAATCAAAAAGGGTTTTGGGAATGGACTTCTATACATTTGCCAACTAATGTTGGATTGGGAAACCTCAATGCAAACATACAAAAGGTCTAATTAAAAATGGCTTACCGTAAATATTTGTGTATAATGAGTTTTGTGTATAATACGAACCCCCCCACACACATTTTTGAGGGGAAAAGGAGAAAATTTTAACCCCTGTGTATAATACGACCCCCACCCCTCGCCCGCCTGAGTTGCGGTGGCATCTCTCTCCCTCCTTGTCTGTGTCGTGCTGCCGTCTCTCCCCCTCGCCCGCCCGAGTCGCCCTGCCGTCTCCCCCCCCCTCCGATTCGTGCTGCCATCTCTCCCCCCTCCTCCCCCCCCAACCTAGATGTGCTGCCGTCAATGTAGTCGGCTGCTGATAATGAGCGGTTCAAAATGAACCAGCGAACATCATACTACCCACAGAGCTTTCAATGGTTGCATCTCCGGCAGCGCGAGTCAGGCGGGCAAGGGAGTGGAGACCGGCAGCGTAGGTCGGGCAGGAGAGACCAGCAGTGCAACTTGGGCAGGCGAGGGGGGGGGGGGACCGGCAGCGTGAGTCAGGCAGTGAATTGAAATCTAGATTTATTTATTCATCATACTACCCACAGATCTTTCAATGGTTGCATCTTCAAATTGCATAGAATGTATCAGCACCCGACTACATTGTTAAACCTGGCAGAAAGTTTTTTTATAATTATAACCTCGTGTATAATGTGATTCCCCCTACTTTGAGCTCAAATTTCAGTACAAAATTTTTTGCATTTTACTTGAATATTTACAGTAAGTGATAAATTAATATGTGATGTATTCCATGTGGCACAGCAGGTACAATAGTAATTTTTTAAGCAAAAATAGTTCATTTAACAGTTTCGTTTAAAACTGCCAAATGTATTTTTGAATATTTTATTTATTGAAATCATGATGTATATATCAAAACACAATTAATTAAACTTAAATTTTTTTTGAAAAAAGTACATATATGAGATTTTCAGAAAACCAATCCCCTACAACTCCCCAACCACACTAACCTATCCCAAAAACAGAAAAAAGAAAGAGGAAGAGGAGATTAATCATAACAAAAAAATTCATCAATTAATTGCCGTGGATTGGAATAATACCAATACTATGCAGGCAAGGGGTTCAAAAACTCAAAAACCTATATAATCCAAATAAGAGCTCCAAATTTTACAATAAAAAAAATTATCACACAAATTATATGTTATCTTCTCAAACTGAATACAAGACCTCAATTCCATATGCCATCTCTGAATACTCAAATCAGTCACATTCTTCCAAGTAATTGCTAAACATTTTTTAGCTACAGCTAAAGCCAATCTCAAGAATGCAATTTGAAATATATTTAATCTTAATTCTAAACTCAACCTCTTAATGTTTACTCAACAAAAATCCTAAAGGATCTCGTGAAAGTTTCACTTTCAAAATAGCTTCTAAAAATTCTTTAAGTCTATTCCAAAAAGGTTTTAACTGTTTCACATAGCCAGACAGAATGTAAAAAAGAATCTACTTCCTTGTGACATCTAAAACACAAGTCTGAAGAAATTAAATTGTATCTCCTTAATTTTTCTGGAGTTAAATATAATTTTTTTTAAATTTTATTTTTGGAGTTAAATATAATTGATGAATAAAATTATAATGAACTAATCGATACCTTACATTTATAATTTTAGTCATACTATCCCTACATAAACTCATCCAATCATCCCAAGAAGTAAGTATTCCTAAATCTTTCTCGCATTTCAATCAAGATTTATATAAATACAATTTAGGCATTTTATTCTATAATAAAGCAGTTATAAATCCCTTCTTTAGCACCCTCAATAAGTAAAATTTCAAACTTAGACTGCCTTGGTAACCATAAAGTATGTCCAAAATTACCCAACAATAAAACTTTAATTTGATAAGAGAAAAAGTATTTGAAGATGTATCATATTTCTCTATTCTCTGAAAAGAAATAAAATATCCTGCTTCATAACAATCTTGCACCAATTTAATACCCTTTTGATCCCATAA
Source organism: Narcine bancroftii (assembly GCF_036971445.1). NCBI lineage: Eukaryota > Metazoa > Chordata > Chondrichthyes > Torpediniformes > Narcinidae > Narcine > Narcine bancroftii. Next base: position 216,813 of record NW_027212016.1, read on the forward strand.
CTTCAAAAGCTGATTATTAAGTGTAAAGGGGAAGAGCTTATTTTGATACAAAGGAGTTTTACCTGAAACCTTACCTTGAGTACCTATAACTTTTATACATGCAATTTGAGCATGTGAGAAAGTGAAAAAGTTTTGGGAAGATCTAAATCAGGTATTAAATAAAATCACAAAAAGTCCAGAGATCTTTCTTCTTTGTAATATAAGTAAAGAATTAGGCCTCAAACTGGATGAAGTGCAAAAAAGATTTATTATGATAGCCTTAGCAGTAGCAAAAAAATGTATAATGTCAACTTGGAAATCAAAAGAGAGCTTGAGAGTACAGCAATGGTACATAGAAATGAATAAATGTATTCCATTGGAAAAAATAACATACAATTTTAAAAATAAAGTCACATTACTTGAACAAATTTGGGAACCGTACATGGAACACAACAGAGAGGGCCTACTGTGGACTTCCACCCCCTAAAATGATAGAATGAGAAGACGACGAAATAAACTGACCCAGTGTGTAAAAGTAGATGACACAATTTTCTTGTTTATTTTCATTGTGTGATGACAGTGTTTAATGGGTTTATTGTATATGTTGATTGTTTAGTGGGTAGGGAGGTGGGTGGGAAGGAGGGAGGGAAGGGAGGGGGGCAAAGGGGAGAAAATGACACTGTGTCTTTTCAAGAGGGAAATGTTTGTGTGTATTTTGGTTAATATGGTTCATAGTGTGAAAAAATAAAATATATTAAAAAAATATTTATTTAGGAGTAAAGGGAGCATCCAAATCTTTAGCCTTCATACAACTCAAAAAAGGCAAATCCAGATCAGATTTTTAAAAATTCAATTTTAATCTCATCTTCCTCTACTTCAGATGTATACAATTGTTCATAAAATTCTCTAAACACATTAAGCTCCTGAGTTTTATATGTAATCAATGAAACATTCCTGACAGCATTTATTGTTCTTCAAACTTGTTCCATTTTTAACTGCCAAGATAAAACCTTATGAGCTCTTTCCCGTAATTCATAATATCTTTGCCTAGTTCTCTGTAATAGCTTCTCAAACTTATATGTTTGTAATGAATTATATCTTAATTTCATATTAGTCAAACATATTTTCTTAAACTCCATTGAATTCTGCTGTAAATCTTTTCCTAAAACCTCTATCTCCTTCTCTAATTTATTACTTGTTGTTTCTTCATTTTATTGTAAAACTAATAATTTGTTCCCTCAAATATGCTTTTAAAGCATCCCATAAAATAAATTTACTGTTAACCAAGTCCATATTTATTTTCAAAACTAATTGTATCTGATCTCTTATAAAATTCGACATTTTTCAACAACAAATTAAATCTCCATCAATATGTATTATCAATTCTCTCTGAATCTGTATAAATAACAAAGAATGATTAGACAAAATCAACCTTCAATACACGACCTTGCAATTATGCTGATACCAAAAATAAATCTATTCTCGAATAAGAATCATGTCAAAATGAGTAAAACAAGAAGTCTTTCTCTTTAGGATTTATTCTCCTCCATTCATATCTTTCATTAATGTTATCAACTGTTTAGCTATTTTAGTCCTAACTATAGCTATTGGAGATTTATCTAATAATGGGTCCAAACAACAATTAAAATCATCTCTAATCATAATTTTTTTCATATGCTTGATTTAAATTAAGAATCCAACATAAATTTTTTGTCTTCAATATTAGAATATTCATTGAAGTCCAAGATTCAGAAAACATTTTACAATTAACAACTAAAAGTCTGCCAACTGACTCAATAACTGATTCCAATTTAAAAGATAACATTTTATTAATCAAAATAGCTACACCTCTTGCTATCGAATTAAACGAAGACAGTCGCTTTTCAATTTTTGATGTTCCTTCTCAGTCAAATGTTTCTTGCAAAAAAAAGCAAAATCAACCTTTAACTTTTTAATATAGCCCAATACTTTTTCTCTTAATCTGATTATTAAGCCCATTAACATTAAAAATAGCAAAATTTAAATTAGCCATCATTCCAATTCATTTCAAAACCCACCTTACCACACATGATGGAACCCCTCTCCATGGCAACCACACAAAAGAAATTAAGAAATCTCCTCAAAAAGAAAAAACCCATACTCAAAAAAAAAACCTAAAAGAAAAAAATACTGTACTACAGTTTTACCTCCCTCAATTTGTGGCATTGGTCACTCCCACACAAGTGGCCAATGACTTCAGAAGGAGCAGTAGCCAAACCACCTCTCCCTACCCCAAACAGAACAAAACAGTAATCAACAAATGATTTCAAGTATGATATGCTTCTTCCAAGTCTCTATTGCCTTGGTCATCATCGATGCCAATTTCAACCAACTGTTGAGATTTCTTCTTTTACATTTCATTCTTCTTCTCCTTCTGAGCTAATGCAGGCTGTTGAAAAAAAAAGCTTTCCTGGCTTTTTATCTGTTTATTATCAGGTAAAGAATTACCAAATGTAAGGGCTTCAGTATCATCACTAGAGAACTGAGATTGAAAGTCTCCATAAAAAACTTTAAGGACAGCAGGATATTGGAAAGCAAATTTATATCCTTTCTTCCACAAAACAGCTTTTGCAGAATTAAGCTCTTTACGACGTTTAATAACCACTTAACTCAAATCAGCATAAAAGAAAACCCTATTATTCTTAACTACCGGGGGTGGGGGGGCGGGGCGTGTGTGCGGCCTTGATTACTTCTCGCATTTTGAACTGCAACTCTTAAAATTAATTCTCTATCTTAATAACGTAAACATCCAATCAGGATAGAGGATGGAGCTTGACCTGGGAGGAGTTTCCTTCTTATTACTCTATGAGTTCTATCAAATTCCAAACCATTCGGGAGATATTATTATCCCAGAACTTCAGGGATCCACTTCTGGAAAAATTGAACCTGGTCCAGACCCTCAAAATCTTCCAGAAGACCAACAACCTTAACATCGTTCCTTCGATTTTGATTCTCCAGTGTCAATTTTCTTCAATAAATCATACCTCTGAATTTCCCATCCAGTAAATGAATCCCCCATCTGACCAATCTTTTCTTTATATTGCTCAACATCATCCTTGGAGTCCTGAAAATCTTCTTTACTCTTCTTAAATTTATCTTCCATTTCATCTATCAGCTTCACACATTTTGACACATCCATCTTAATAGATGATATCTCTCCCTTCATATCAGTAAGTTGTTCTTTCATAGATGAAAAACCTTGACCTACCTGACTTGCCAAATTTTCCATCTGTTTTGATATATCAATTTGACTTACTGGTTTTGAATGATAAGGATCAGATTTAGATTTCATTGATACATGTTTTTTTTTTAAATTTTTTTTATTTTTCACACCATAAATCACATTAGCCATGATATACACTATTTCTTTTTCACACATATACAGTGACTTTTTCTTCCCCCCCCCTTTCCTCCCAAACCACCCCCCCACCCCCCCCTCTCATCCATTTTAGGTATACAATCTAGGTTGCATTAGCCAGTCAGACAATGTTGTCATTCAACAAAATTACACCAGAAATTCTACTGAGTCCATTCTTTTCTTTCCTTCTCCTTCCATCAACTTAGGTAATGTTTGTCCCCGGTAGGTTTTCGCTATTGTATTTAATGTAAGGCTCCTATACTTGTTCGAATATTTCAATATTATTTCTTAACCAATATGTTATTTTTTCTAATGGAATACATTTATTCATTTAAATTTGGTAGTTTCTTCCTTTTAATTTGGTTATGTATTCCATTAATATTTAAAGACATATAGTTCAGCGTAGCCCTTTTATATTTTGTTTATCTTCTCTTTCCGTTTTTCCATCATTACCTTTCCTCCTTTTCCATTTCTGTTTTCTTATTTTCAACTCTTTATAAGACAACATTCCTACAACATCCAACATTTTCCTTATTCTCCTATTTCTACCTTATTTATCCCCAATCTCCCCTTCACCTCCTGAGTTGTCCTTTATCCCTTGTCGGACAACCACATCTCCCCTCTCCATTTGGATTTGCGAATCCACTCGCAAGCGTCAACTGATTTTGCAGTGACCGCTATTTCCCCCCACCCCGCCTCCCCCAGAAAAGATTTCACTTTTCATATGTCACAAAGGTCACTCTTTTAATTCCCTCCTTATTCTCTCTATTCCATTACCTTCCCTTATTAATTCTTGTCTATACTATCTATATTTTCCTCTAAGTACAGATACATTCATGTATGCTCATTGTCTCTATTCACTCTTATACCTCTTTACCCGCATACATATCAATCGTGATCATTTTTACTCTCATTACCCGTCTTCATCCCTCAGTCTATTTTTGTCTTTACCCACATACATATCAATCGTGATCATTTTAACTCTCATTACCTGTCTTCCTCCCTCAGTCTATTTTTGTAATTGTTCTGCAAATTTTCGTGCTTCTTCTGGATCCGAGAATAGTCTGTTTTGTTGTCCTGGAATAAATATTTTCAATACCGCTGGATGCTTTAGTATAAATTTATACCCTTTCTTCCATAAAATCGCCTTTGCTGTATTGAACTCTTTTCTCTTCTTTAGGAGTTCAAAACTTATATCTGGATAAATGAAGATTTTTTGCCCTTTATACTCCAGTGGTTTGTTGCCCTCTCTTACTTTTTCCATTGTCTTCTCCAGTACCTTTTCTCTTGTAGTATATCTTAGGAATTTTACTACAATAGATCTTGGTTTTTGTTGTGGTTGTGGTTTAGAGGCCAATACTCTATGTGCCCTTTCTATTTCCAATTCTTGCTGTAGTTCTGGACATCCTAGGGTCTTAGGGATCCACTCTTTTATAAACTCCCTCATATTCTTGCCTTCTTCATCTTCCTTAAGGCCCACTATCTTTATGTTATTTCTTCTGTTATGGTTTTCCATTGTATCTATTTTTTGAGCTAGTAGTTCTTGTGTCTCTTTAGTTTTTTTATTAGATTTCTCCAATTTCTTTTTTAAGTCTTCTACCTCCATTTCTGCTGCTACTGCCCGCTCTTCCATCTTGTCCATTTTTTTTCCCATTTCTGTTAAGGTCATCTCCATTTTATTTATTTTCTCTTCTGTGTTGTTTATTCTTTTTCTTAAATCCTTAAATTCCTGTGTTTGCCATTCTTTAAATGACTCCATGTATCCTTTAATAAGAGCAAGTATATCCTTTACCTTGCCTTTCTTTTCTTCTTCTATTTCCCTGTACTCTTCCTCTTCCTCTTCTTCTTCCTCTGGGTTGACCATCTGTTGTTTCTTTGGTGCCCTTTCCTTCTCTTCTTTCTTGTTTCCATTGTCTTCTGTGGTCTCTTCTTGCTGCAGGTGTTCTGCAGCTGTCGTTGCCGGCTGTGGAGATCGACTCCCCAGCTGGTCCCCCCTCCCGTCGGTGTGTTTTTTTTCATTCGCATCGCGAATGTAAAAGCACACTTTTACTCGGCTCTGCGAGCCATTTTTGTAGTCCATTATTTACCGACCTGAGGGAGTGGGTTTCTCTCTCCGCAGCGGGCCTCTTCGGACAGGTAAGGCCTTCACCTTTTTCCTCCTTTGTCTTCTCTTCCTCTCTTCTTACCGTTGCTTTCGATTTTTCTTTTTTTGTCGCCATCTTCTTTCCACCTTTATACTCACTTTTCTGTAACTTTTATTTCTGTGCCTTTGTGTTTTCTCTTGTTTTTCCCGACTTTTCTGGAGAGGGCTGGAGTTCACCGTCCGGCCACTACTCCATCACGTGACTCCTCTTTCATTGATACATGTTTAGGTATGGCCTACCTTTATATATTACAGTTTCTTCCTCCTCCGTACCTGGATAAATATCTTCTTCCTCCAGTCCCCTTCCAATGTCTCCTTCTTCCTCCTCCGTCGATATTGATGGCATCTCAGCCTGACTACAGGTTCGGATCCTCCCTCCCGTCAGCCCAGCATCACTGGGCCGAGAGAAGTCAGGTCCCCCTGCAGCTCGGACCGAATTTGATGTAACACGCATGCACGGTTGCTCCTCAGTCTGGAGGAGGACGTCTTTGGGCTCTGGCGCTATCTTTGGCGACGCTGTGTGGAGTTGGCACTGGAGTCAAGTGCATCTTACCCAGGGACTACTGTTGCGGTCTTGGGTGAGCAGGAATTGACTCTTCATGCTCCATTTCAAAGAAAAGCCCAAGTTCTTCTGTACTTGAACGCTGTTTAGGAGGTTTTTTTTACTGCTTATGCCTTTGTTTTCCTCATAGTTGCCTTCTAAAATGTATCAACTGTATATCCAATATGTTCTGAAAAGTTGGGTTTTTAATAGTTCTGCCGGGGGAGGTGTCTTCTCACATCTCTCACATGTCAACTGACTCACCCTCCAACTGCCAATTGCTTTGATGCTTTTGCATGTTAAACCATATTATACTATTGAGTGCATATTCCTTGGGTTAATTCGAGAAAAAAGTATAGCGTAATTGTACAATTCAGAAAGTCATAAGATAATCTTGGAACTGGAAGACATGGTGCAGTCCATCTAATTTTTGAATGCAGAAACAAATAACCACACACACAGACACACACACACACAGACACACACACACAGACACACACACACAGACACACACACACAGACACACACACACAGACACACACACACAGACACACACACACAGACACACACACACAGACACACACACACAGACACACACACACAGACACAGACACAGACACAGACACACACACACACACACACACAATTAGTTCAAGAAAAAGTCATCAAAGAATATTTGAGTAGATGGCAAAACATTGGTCAAACAGATGATATGTGGTAAATTCACCAACATAAAAATAACCGACTATTGAATTCACCAATGAAACTAATGCACCCTCTCACCAACCCCCGAATGCAGAAGGAGTCAAGTGGTTAGAGACTAGAACTGTGGCACAAATTCAGCCCGAAACTGGTGTCCAGCCGTGCATCTCCACGAGGAGGGGAGCAGGAGAGGTGAACCACCCCATTGTGATGGTGGGAAAGAACTAGCACAGGCAGCTGCGGGAGCAACAACCTAAGGGGAGCTCGTTAGACAATCTCTACAGGAATTACCAATTAACACCTAATTAAAAGTTTTATTAAAGGGCACTTCAAAATTCATTAAAAATTAAAAGAATATATTATGAGCTACTTTTTTTCATTCATTCGTGGGTGAATTTGAAAGTCGGCGACATTTCCGTCAGTGAATTTGATAGTTGGTGAATTTTCCATCAGTGAATTGATTTTGGTGAATTTACCTGTAACCCAAACAGATTGGTTTTAATGACTGTCTTAATACTGGAAAGAAAAATTAAGATCAGAGAGGCTTAGGAGGGAATTCTGGAGATTAGGGGCATGGCAACAGTAGACACAGCTGCCAACAGAGAAACAATTATATTCAAGAATAACTAAGAGGGAGGAACATAGACTAATTTATGGGTGAAAAAGACAAGGAGTTCATGCCATGGAAAACAAGAATGAAAATTTTATGATGGTCAGTAAGTAAGGTTCAGGTAGCAGAATTTTGATAAACATCAAGTTTAGAATGAGAAATCAACCAGAAAACTGCTGGGATAATGCAGTAAAAAGGTTTAAAAAAAACATGAATAATGGTTTAAACAGTACATACGTGAAAGTAGCTGACTGGGGATGGGGGACTGGATGGTGGTGGCCTTCAGTTATATTACAGATCTGAATATAGGCAATCCAAGGTTATGCATGGCTAATGACTACATGATCCAAGGCTCATCTCAGGAATTTTACCAATTTCTTGCTGCATGATTATTTTACCAGTTAAGGTGAATAGAATTGTCCCCAGACAATTAACCCATCATCTTTTCCTTACCAAATATAGAGTGAAGCGTGCCCAAAGATCTGGCACTAAACAGTTCTCAGATAGTGCCCTTTCAAAGGTAATCTGAATCCTTGCCGGGTCTCCCTCCTTCATCTCAAAATCAATGTAAGCTTGATACTCTGCCAGTTTTGGAGGGTCTGCTACCAACTGTAATAGAATAAGCAAAAGAAAAGTTAGGGTATATATTGTGCTAATTTCCTTTTACCTCTTTCACCTAAAGCACCAATTGAGTTAAAGTGCCATGAGGTAATGTTGCATCTACGCAAGACCTTAGTTAGGCCCCACTTGGAATAGTATGTTCATTTCTGCTCACCTCACTGCAGGATGTGGAAGCTATGGAGAGGGTGCAGTGGAGATTTACAAGGATGCTGCCTGGATTGAAGAGCATGCCTCATGAAGATAGGTCAAGTGAACTTGGTCTTTTCTCCTTTGAATTACAGAAGATGAGCGGTATTCTAATAAAGGTGTACAAGATGATGAAAGGGATTGTCATGAGGATGGCCAGAAGCTTTCTCCCAGGGCTGAAATGACTAGCACAAGGGGTCATAGTTTTAATGTGCTTGGTAATAAGTACAGGAGAGGGGGGAGCGAGACGCAAGTATTTCCACACAGAGATTGGTAGGTGCATAGAATGTGCAGCCAGCAACGGTGGAGGAGGCAGATACCATAGAATCTTTTAAGAGAATCTTTTTAGATAGATACATGGAACTGAGAAAAATTGAGGGTTATGCAGGAGGGAAATTCTAGGCAGTTGGTCGTCACAATCCTGTGGGCCAAAGAGCCGACGTTGCTGTAAAATTCTATGTTAAATTTATTTTCTCCTCTTTCAAACCAGTATATTGAATTTGGCACATTGTGATCTCCTCTATATCCAAGATGACAAATAAAGACTGAGTGACTGCTTTGCAAACCTCTGTTCAGATTGCGGGGCAATACTGAACCTCCAGCTGTGTGCTACTTATTCTGCATGACATTTCTAGTCTGACCCTTCGGTTCCCTCCAGTGCAGTTATAAAGAGATCTTGCACCACCTTGAGGAACAGCACCTCATCCTCTGTCTCAGTACCATGGAGTCTTTAATTCTGTATTATATTTAACAATTTCAGGCAACTCGCATTTCACTATTAATATGATAAATATCCAATTCTGCTGTATTGATATTCATGTTTTTCTCTTTTTCTCTCTCTACTAGATCGCCCGGTTATGCCCTACAGCTCAACATGTCACAGCTTTTACATATTTCTTTTTATCATTTCCTCTCTGTCCTGCATGCTCTCCTGATTATGTCTCGTTCTCTCAGGATGTTTCATTGACAGGTTATCACCATGGCAACCCTGTCTTTATTCCTTCAGCGATATTACCTGCCCAATCCATCCATCCCTCTCTGCAATTTAATAGCAACTCTCTTTCCCAGTTCAGGACCATCAATCTCAAAGGTTAATTCAGTTTCTCTTTCCACGGATACAATCTGGCAAGTGGACTCTTATAGCGTAAGCCACAGGAGATCCTTTGGTGGCAGCTGCTTGGGCCGTGGACGAGTTGGCAGGATTCATCTTGTTGTGGGGTCTAAAAACATTAGAATCAGTTCAGGGCCATCACTGTAGCACTGCTAAAGGCAGAGTTGCTGAAATAAATGCTGCCCAAGCAAGTAAACCAGTACCTGCCGTTTATTCAAACCACAGGCGTTCCTTTTTAGGGGAGGCGACAGGCTCACGATGGTGATGTCATAATGCTGCTGTGAGGCCTGGCCGTTCCCCTGGCAATGCGTTCCTGCACCCTGGAACTTCTGCGCAGTTGGGGGGGTGGGGGGGGGGAGGGAGGAGAAGCCCCTGTGCCCTGCCGCACTGGCTGTTCACGATGACGACTCGGCCCGTCGTGTGCGGGATTGACCTGGCCCACTACAGAATCCTTCAGAAAATCAGTTTTTCTGTCTAATCCCATTGACCTGGATTAGAACAGGAAATCAAATGAGTGCAATGGAAATAAGAAATCAAGTTCAGTTGTCTTTTTAAATCCTTCCCAGAAATGCACAAATACACAAACCAGGTAATTTTATCCCAACTCCTGAATCAAAAGATCAGGGAGGTAACTTAATCTTGCAACTATTACTGACTAATCTACCTGTTTCGATAGTTTGTCATCATTCCCTAATGCAGAGTACTTCAAGTGAAATAACACTTGACAGGCTACAATCAAAAACTTTCTGCTTGAGAAAAACAAGCACACACTAATTTACATTATTCAGTATCTAATATTCACATATTTAAAAAGTGAACTAAATCATTCCTTAGAACACAAGAAAAGGAGACAGAATACTTATCTCCTGATAAATCAGTCATTCTTTTTGGAGAATTCAATGCATCCAAATAAATCACTTAAAATGCAACCTATCTTTATGTAAATATTAGATAACTTTTCATTGCTTCATCTCAGCAGGTTATTAATAATGTCACCAGTCGCAGCTCATCCCAAGACCTTCCAGGGAACTATTAGTTCATCCTGACTACTTTTATGGCATTTCCATCATTCCTTTCTTGGAAGGGAATTTATCAAATGCCTTCTGGAAGTTTGTACAGCCTACATTGATAAGCATACCTCTGCCAAATACTTGATAGTTCTTCATTAAAAAAAAAATCATTCAAGTATGAAAGTTACAAATTTATGCCAGACTCCCTGATCAGGCTAAAATGTGTTCATTCATAAGATCCTTATTAGAAATTCTAACAATATTAGGCTTACCGATCAAAACTTCCTTGATCTGCCTCTCTCAACCACAATTACCCTACCTGAAAGAATGGTTCCCAAACCAAGAAAAGTTTGGAAGAATATTATTAAGGAAACTGCATCGTTCTTATCTCCCTATTTTCAGGCACTGAGAAAATTCAAAATTTGATAGATATACAAAATTATGATGAGTTTTGATAAGAGTAAATGCGATCAGGCTTATTCTACTGAGGTTAGGCAAGATTAAAATAACTTGAGGACATGGGTTAAGAGTGAAAGGGGAAAAGTTTAAAGGGAATATTAGGGGAACCATGCAGAGAGTGGTGAGTCTGGAATGAGCTGCCAGCTGAAATGGTAAATGCTGGCTCAATTTTGACATTTAAGACAAATTTGGACAGGTACATGGATGGGAGGGGCATGGAAGGACATGGTCTAGGTGCAGGTCAGTGGGACTAGACAGAAAAATAGTTTGACACAGACTAGAAGCACCAAAGGGCTTGCTTCTGTGCTGTAGTAGTGCTGGAAGAACTCAGCCAGTCAGGCAGCATCTGTGGCAAGAACTGTTAAATGGGTCAGAAATTCATTAGAACCCCGAGCTGAAACTTTAATTATTTAATTGACTGGCTGATACAAAAGTGTAATCTCTTTCTTTTTCAATCTTTTTATTATTATTATAATTTATAAACACATACAGTTCAAAGAGATATAAAAAATACATAGTAAGTAATGAATTAATACAGAGATATTAAACAATAATATTACAGAATAAAAATATATCATAAAAAAAATTTTAGATCAGTTTAGGGTGTGAACTATCTCTAAAAAAAGATATAATTAATAACAATATATGAAAAAAGAGAAAAAAAAACCCCAAAAAAGAAGAAAAAACAAATCTGAATTAAAAAAACTTAAAAAAAAAACAAAAAAAAACCTACAGATCTAGCTAAACCACGCCGATCACTCCGATCTCATCTTACAGCCCAATTATCATACATAATCATAGAAAGAAAACAGAGCCAGATCAACTTACCACAAATGAAAATATTGAATAAATGGTCGCCAGGTTAACTCAAACTTAGAAGGGGATTCATAGACAGAGTTTCTAATTTTCTCTAAATTTAAACATAGTATAGTTTGGGTAAACCATTGGAAAACAGTGGGAGGATTAACCTCTTTCCAATTCAATAGTATAGATCTTCTAGCCATTAGTATAAGAAAAGCAATCATACGATCCGCAGGAAGAGATAAATAAGTCAAATCTATCATAGGTAATCCAAAAATTGCAGTAATTTTTAGTTTAAAAATGATTGGGAAAGAGAACTCAATCTTCATATTTCCAATGAAAATTGGAATAAAATTCTGCGACTGGTAAACTCTTCTTCTCTATGTGCAAAACATTCACTAATACAGTTTAAAGTTGTTCATAGAGCTCATATGTCTAAAGATAAACTCCATCGCTTTTATTCTCATATCGATCCTATGTGATAAATGTCAATTGGAAATAGCTTCCCTTACACATATGTTTTGGTCCTGTCCCTCTTTACAGAATTATTGGAAGGAAATTTTTTCTATTATATCTACTGTTTTGAATATTGATTTACAAAAGTGTAATCTCAACTGAGTCTATTCAAAAATGCACTCTAAAAGCAATTATTTAGTATCAAATTCTACCAATTAAGTATTAAAACAGAGTACATTTCTGAATAGACCCAGTTGAAACACACTTCTGCATTAGAATACCTGAAAACAAAAACATTTATTCCATACCAGAGCTTCTTCAAATGGTTTGCGCTTTTCCATTTGCTGCAAGGCCTTCTTGTACGATTGTACCAGTGTTTCACTGGGCACCTCATCAGCCCATTCTTCGTATTCAGCAAATGTGGATTCCATGTCTATACAAAGAAGACAAAGCCAGAAGCAAAAGGGTGAAACAAACACAGCTAATATTAGACTTTGGATAGAATCCCATTACACTAAAAGCTCTGTTTGCAAAAGTAGTGCTTAAACTCTACAAATAATATTCTAAGGCACTTAATTTTTTTTTATTACTTAATAAGAAGTGTGGTGAATCCAAGGACAATTTTTCCCCCAAAAAGAGCCACCATCAATACAACAGACTGAATGGCCTCCTGGTGCTGCCCAACCTCCATGATTTACTTACAAAAAAAAATGCATTCATTTAAAATAGCCAATATCCCTTTTCCTAAACCTCTTGCAACTATCCATAAACAATACAGGACCCAGTCATTCAGCATTACACCTAAAAACATCATCATAGTTCTTTACAGGGGTGTAAATAGAATGGTTTATTATGGCAAAAAGAAACAAAAATACAACTGGTTAGGGCTGCCCTTTACTGGATGAACTTGCAGTACTTGGGCTGTTGACATGGAATTCATTTGCAGGAAATATATAGACGAAACAGCGGAAGAGCTTTATTTTAAGCAAATCCAAATCATTAAGAAAAAGCAAAATGCACATTATGGTCTAATTTACTCCACTGTATGACACTACTGGATGAGATTGTGAATTGACAGAAGGATGCAAAGAAGCTTCAAGGGGACGTAGATCGATACTTTAAGTAAGCACACAAAAGTAGTTTTACATGGATGTTATCCACTTTGCTAGGAAACCATACATAGAACATTGGGTACAGTTTTTTTTCATCTCTTTCCTGAAGAAAACAGTTACTTGCCATTGAGGAAATGCAACAGAAGCTCACTAGATGATGCTTCCCTTGGATGAGGAATTTAGAACAAGGGGTCAGAGCCCCAGGCTATAGGACAAAAGATTTAATAAGAAGAAATGTTCAGATGGCTATAGAGGCCAAACTGCTAAATATGTTTAATAAGTGAATGAACACATTTCTAGATGCTGAAGAAATTGATTTATGAAACCGAGTAGGAATATCATATTGAGATTCATGATTAGCCACAATCATATGGAGTGGAGGAGCAAATTCAGGAGTGTCAAATACAGGTATGCACCGCTTAACATCACGATATATTCTGTGAAATTGGGCATTATGCAATGTGGATGTCGGGTGAACACCATATTATTTACTTAGCAAAACTATATGGGATACTACAGTGTACCTGTAAAATTTTTATTTGTAAGTAGGGATCAGTGTGGGGACCAACACGGGGTTGTGGGGAGAGAGCAGGGAAGTGGGATTAGTGTGGGAACCGACATGGGGCTTTGGGGAGAGAGCAAGGCAGCTGGATTAGTTGTGGCTGATACAAGGCAGTGGGATTAGTTGGGACTGATACAGGGCTTTGGGGAGAGAGCGGGGCAGTGGGATTAGTTGGGACTGATACAGGGCTTTGGGGAGAGAACGGGGCAGTGGGATTAGTTGGGACTGATACAGGGCTTTGGGGAGAGAGCGGGGCAGTGGGATTAGTTGGGACTGATACAGGGCTTTGGGGAGAGAGCGGGGCAGTGGGATTAGTTGGGACTGATACAGGGCTATGGGGAGAGAGCAGGGCAGTGGGATTAGTTGGGACTGATACAGGGCTTTGGGGAGAGAGTGGGACAGTGGGATTAGTTGAGTCTGATACAGGGCTTTGGGGAGAGAGCGGGGCAGTGGGATTAGTTGGGACTGATACAGGGCTTTAGGGAGAGACCAGGGCAGTGGGATTAGTTAGGACTGATACAGGGCTATGGGGAGAGAGCGTGGCAATCAGATCAGTGGGGATATACAGTATACAATTTCCTATAACTAGCGATCACTTTTTCTAAATTGCTGCGGACTTGCTCACGGTAACTGAATAATTATGGGGCCACAGACATACATGCGGTTGGACGTTGCCCAAACAGACATCAAGCAGCACATACCTGTTGTCCACTCCTGTTCCTATTTTAAGTTTTTGAAATTTAAATACATGTTCCAAATAGTAGGCAAAACACAAGAAGCAAGTTCTACCTGATGTTCATATTTTTCCCCATGGATGCACATTTGTCCACAAGTAAATTAAAATTAATAGAAGGCCCTTTCTTTCCAGTCTTCAACCCACTACCATCAAGGAGCATCAAAACCAGGACTGCCTAGGTGGGGAATAGCTTCTTCCCACAGGCTGCGAGACTGATGAACAGTATCCTGTAACTGTAAAAATTATCCCAAATATTTATTTTGATTATTTATGTGATCATTATGTACAGTGTATTTTTTTGCATGCATCATGGTCTAAAGAGACACTGCTTCATTGGGCTGTACATACACAACCAGATAATAATGAACTTGAATTTGCAAACCACTTTACCAAGTAAAGGGACAGCCAGCTGTCTCTTGAAGAGTGCATGCACTCGATTAAGTTGTACATTCATCATTTCCTGCTCTTCTGGAGCCAAAATTGTGCCAGGTAAGGGCTGTCAGAGAGGGAAAAGATTTTTTAAAAAATCATAAAATTAAACTGGCAATTCACTCGATTTAAATTTGAGGAATTAAATTGAGCATTCCAGAACATTCCAGTAAACAACCTAAAATTTTACTTTAAATTATATGACATTTCAGAGATTTCAGAAGGCTGTGCGTGCTATCCGCAACATATGGACCCTTGAGAGCTGTGCTCAATGCTCGTTATTCAAATAACAACAAGCCTCATCATCTCTCCTTTGATTAAAATTCCCTCGATTAAGCAACGATTCATTTCTCCTTTTCACCTTCTCGAAAACCATCAATTCTTGCCTGTGATGCGGTGATGATAATTATGCACAGCATTCCAGCAGGAGCCTAACTAGTCTTTTCAAAAGTTTTAGCATGATTCTCCCTGCTCTTAATAATATAAAATCTTACTTAACTCTAAACTTAAAACCACTATGCACAAATGTATAACCATATAACCATTACATATATGCATATGTGTGCGCATGCCAAATCCCAAGCCATTACAGTTCAGGCACAATTCTGAAGAGATGATTTTAAAGTTCAGTCTAACAAATCTTTTGCGCTGAAACTCAGTTTTAATACTTCTGTTCAAAAGTTCTCAAACTCACGAATTCTTGTAGATTTGCTTTCAGAGACATATTTCTTCATACGAATGACTTTTTCACAAATTCCCCTCTCTTGCATGGAGGTTTCAGAACTTGTGTTTCACACAATGATTTCACCAACCCAGGCAAGGGTTAAATGAAGTGACCATTACAAATGG
This sequence comes from Narcine bancroftii, assembly GCF_036971445.1. Lineage (NCBI taxonomy): Eukaryota > Metazoa > Chordata > Chondrichthyes > Torpediniformes > Narcinidae > Narcine > Narcine bancroftii. Next base: position 232,517 of record NW_027212016.1, read on the forward strand.
ACATGCAGAACTGCCCTCTTTTGTCAAAGAGACAGTTGAAGTGGCCCTTCCTTCGAAGCTACTGATTCTGTGTTCCTTCCCTATCAAAGGGAGAACGCACAATAGTACCTTTCTCATTGAAGGTTACTGCATCTCTCTGACTTCAGATGAAGCATGGTTCAATATTAAAGATGGCTTCTAGAAGTATCCCAATCACATGACATCACCACTGGTTTTGTATGAAGTTCCTCTCTTCCAAAGGTTTACAAGCAAATGCCTCTGATTTGTCTATACAGCTAACAAGGAGCTGGCTTTTCTTTGTGTACACAGATGCCTTTCTGACCAAACATCCATTGTCTTAGGTTTCAATGGATAACAATAATTAAACTGCTTAATGCTCTGGAAAAAGCAGTCAAATGGTCTCCATGAGCAAATATTCATTGACTTCAATATTTCAATGGACAATCACTCCAGTTTTACTATTGGCCATAGCAGACTCTGCTTCTGCAAGTGTCTTTGTGTATTTTTCCCTGTTTCTAACCCACAAGGCCCCTTTATTAAAACTAATATATTTATAAACTAAAGATTAATAATAACATAATTCTGTAACACCTTCCATCGTTCAAAACGTATTGGGGGTTGTCAGTCAATTGGGTGTAATTAGGGCAGCATGGGATCGTGGGCTGAAATGACCTGTACTGTGCTATGCCTAAATTTAAAAATGTAAAATTAATTTCATAACTATGGAAACAGAAGGACAAACACCCACAATTTATTATGTTTAAAATGCCCAACTGGTCAAAGTTTCAGTATGAATGATAGGAAGAAGACTTGTGCAAACTTCTATTTCCATTTATATTTGTTTTTCCAGTTTATTTGCTTACCTGTAAAGTTCCCAAAATAGCATTTTCAAATTCTCTAAAAGCTTCCCAGATTGCTACTCCTTTGGTCATGTGTAATCCAACAGCAGTTAAGGCTCGATCAAATATCCCACGAGCTCGTTCGATACCACCTTGCAAGCCAATCCCACCAATGGAGTATTGTGCATATTCCAACCATATTTCAGGACCTGTATTTCAAATTATTTGTTAATAATATACATCAAAACGGACAAAGAAATAGCATCTACGTTCTTAAAGCAAAGTCTTGGCAAATGCTATCTGTTCACAACAGTGGGATCATTCCATTACAAGTCATTCATGCAAAAAAAACTTGGCTTCTAGCTGACATATGGGTGGAATGTACCCCCAAACAAAGGACATAACTGTTTTCGACTCTGAAATTTCACATTAGAAGTAAAACCTTCCTATGGACTAGAGGGTAGTTTGTTGGGACAGACTCCAAAACTTCATCACTGCTAATTTTACACTGGAACAATACGCTCATAAACACATCACAACCCCTGTTATCTGGAATTCAAGGAATTGGCAAAAATGTGAGAATGTGGCGGTGTGAGCAGTGGAAGAAACCCAGCCACCACCTTGAGAGTCATTAACGACTTTTTATTCAAATTCAGCGCGCCCCTTTAAGGGCAGCATGAGCTCAGTCACCTGGTGGATTGTGACTTCATAATCGCTGCCCAGGGCGCGCGCTGGAAGGGATGCTGGAGTCAGAGAGAAACCCCTAACGACGCCATTTCCCCATGGCTGCCCCGCCACGTGGCGATACAAGCGGGGCTGGTTCGCCACGAGGATGTCCGCCGCTACAAGGAAATAAATAAACAATTAAAAAGAATAAATAAAAATGTAAATAAAAGCTTAAAATTGTAAATGTTCTCTGAAGTTGCAAATAAACTTTGAAGATGGGAGCAAATATTCAGCCAGTGGAGGGCCTTGGTCGTGCTTTGCTTGTGACAGCTGTTTGAAAAAAGTTATGTTTGAATAAAATGGCATCACTCAGGATGAAGAGCTAGTTGATGTCGCTCAATGTTAAGGTGACTCTTTTAAAGTGTCTCCATATCCCTGTTTAGCAAATCTTTATTAGTATATTATTAAGTATATAGTAAGGCTTTAACTGTAAAATTGGGGTTACAGAATGGTGGTGCTGGATTGGGGGGGGGGGGGCAAGAGGGCAGCGATGGACATACCTCATACCTTTTTCCATCCTCCCATTCCCTCTCAACTACAGTGTCTTCTTCTGGCTATCCATCGCATAGGATAATGATGGTTCCTTTCAGTCAGTTTGAGGGGTTTGATATGAGGATTCCCCACTCCTTAGAAACGAACAGCATGTGTGTGAATGGATTTAGGTGAGTAGGGGGTTGCACAGGTCCAGACTTACCCTCTTGACATCCCCTCCCAGATCCAGCAGCTTGGTGAGGTCCAAGATGGCTGGGGGAAGTTCTGTTGCAATGAATGGCCAGACTACACTTCGACACAAGGGATGCCCTTTCCGCGCTTCACACCGTGTTTGCTAGAAGACTGTTGACCCTACAAGAGGGTTCAACCGCCCTTTGACAGGTCTCGTTTTTCATCCTGCTGGGTGTCTAGCCACCCTTCGCACCAGGCAAGCCTGGTGGTGGAGCTGGTTTAGTCACTGCCCACCCAACCATGCGACAGGTAGCAATGGATTAGATGGTACCAGTAGCACTCAGAAGAGTGACCTGACACTTGTCTGATCACTACAGTATAGGCCAAAGCGAAATACAACATAGCGGCCACCGAGCTCTATTCTCGCAAGAGCTTGGCAGGCACTGCCACAGACGCTATATTAAATCAACCTTCCCCCACCTCCCCTGGTATTATCAACCCCTTGGATGGTCCCATCGACACCTTGGGGTCGATATCGACCACTTTGGAGACCTCTAAGTCAAAGCAACACTGTTACAGCACCAGCAATCTTGGTTCGAATTCAAATTTAGTACGTTTTGGGAATTAACTGATTAAAGTGAATTTTACATAATTCTTCTTTGGCTTGGCTTCGCGGACGAAGATTTATGGAGGGGGTAAAAAGTCCACGTCAGCTGCAGGCTCGTTTGTGGCTGACAAGTCCGATGCGGGACAGGCAGACACGGTTGCAGCGGTTGCAGGGGAAAATTGGTTGGTTGGGGTTGGGTGTTGGGTTTTTCCTCCTTTGCCTTTTGTCAGTGAGGTGGGCTCTGCGGTCTTCTTCAAAGGAGGTTGCTGCCCGCCAAACTGTGAGGTGCCAAGATGCACGGTTTGAGGCGTTATCAGCCCACTGGCGGTGGTCAATGTGGCAGGCATCAAGAGATTTCTTTAGGCAGTCCTTGTACCTTTTCTTTGGTGCACCTCTGTCACGGTGGCCAGTGGAGAGCTCGCCATATAACACGATCTTGGGAAGGCGATGGTCCTCCATTCTGGAGACGTGACCCATCCAGCGCAGCTGGATCTTCAGCAGCGTGGACTCGATGCTGTCGACCTCTGCCATCTCGAGTACTTTGACGTTAGGGGTGTAAGCGCTCCAATGGATGTTGAGGATGGAGCGGAGACAACGCTGGTGGAAGCGTTCTAGGAGCCGTAGGTGGTGCCGGTAGAGGACTACATAACTGATCCCCCCCCCCCCCTCCAAAATCACTTTACATTTTGCACATTTTTTTTTAAACTATTTATTCTGAATTCAGGTGTATGAGTTAAGGATTGTAAGAGTGAGTCTCAAGCAACCACAAAATTTGCATATCTGGCATCTACCAATTCCTGTAGATGCCGAATTCCAAGGGTTTTTACTGTATCCAAGTTCCTAAGATTATGTTGTGGGCTGATTCAGTTTCATTCCTCCCCTCCTATTTCTCTGTAACCCCTGAAATGTATTCCTTCTTACCATTAGGGCCCCTTTGATTCTTTTGCCTCTAACCTACGTTAACGATCAATTTACTGATCAACTTAGCAGTGCATCTTTAGGATGAGTGAGGAAACTGCAGAATCTTGTACACATGCAAACTCCACACAGACAACACAAGATGAGAATTGTACACAGCTCCCTGGAGCACTAACTGCTGAGCCACCGTGATCAGTGGAACTTGTGATTGCTCTTTGCTTGAATCATGGATGAAGGTAAAATGTAGCAAACTGAGCAACTTACAAATGTAATCTTTGATGGCCTTCTCAAACAGTTCATAAACTTTCTCCCTGTCATGTGGTTCTTCTGCCATTCGGATCTCATCTTTCAACCAGTCCAACCAAAGCTCTGCAAACAATCACATTTGCTTAATATTCCCAAGTAGGCATACCCCAGACTTCCAAAAGAAAATTATTCAAAATTCCAAAGGTGGTGTTTGAATACATTATGTCAACATCAATAAAGAAGTTTCATATGCACGCACAATCCAAAAAACAGACCACGGTCAACTGATAAGCAGTTAAACCGACTCCAAGAGACTTTCTAAACACTAACTGAAACTAAAACTACTTTTAGGCAGTACATTGGTTTAAAAAGGTGTTTGAAAATCTGCTCCATTTTACGGTGTCACAAAACCCATCTTCCGACATATTTGTAATCATAATCTTACCTTCAGTAAGTGGAAAAAGTTCACTCATCTTCTGCCGAGCACATTGTAGTTTCACCAACTCTCCCTCCTGACGTAGCAATTTAATTAAATCAACGTGACAATTGTAGTCAAAGGCACTGATAGAAAGCTAAAAGAAAAAAAAAAGACACAAATCGCTACATTTTCCATGATACTATATAGTACTGTATCTTGTTTATGGTCATGTCTGTCACTTTATTTCGGAAGGGCCCATGTAAATTGCATGAAATCCAAAATAATTGCTGTCAATTAACAAAACAGAACAAAATGCAGAAAGGTCTTTTTTTTTTTTGCCATTACTCAAGTCAAAGGGATGGGGAACTGTGGTCCCTGGTAGTGGCAAAGAAGAAAGCCAGATACTCCAGGACCTAAAGTGGCGGTGTGGGGTGTGAGGAGGATGTCAGGAAAATGCAGAGGGACTTGGACAGGTTGGGGGAGTGGGCTGCTGAATGGAAGATGACGTTCAATGTGAGCAAATGTGAGGTTATCCATTTTGGGGGCAATAATAGGAAAGCTGAGTATTATTTAAATGGAGACGAGCTAGGGAGTGGGGAGGAGCAAATGGATCTGGGTGTACTTGTTCACCGGTCACTGAAGGCTAACATGCAGGTTCAGAAAGCTGTGAAGAAGCCAAATGGCATGTTGGCTTTCATAAAGAGGGGATTGGAGTATAGGAACAGAGACGCCCTTCTGCAGTTGTACAGGGCCCTGGTGAGACCCCACCTGGAGTATTGTGTCCAGTTCTGGTCTCCAATTTTGAGGAAGGACATACTAGCTATAGAGGGTGTGCAGCGCAGATTTACAAGGTTAGTTCCAGGGTTGACATATGCTGAAAGGCTAGAAAAACTGGACTTGTATCCGATGGAGTTTAGAAGGATGAGGGGGGACATGATTGAGGTATACAAAATTATCAGGGGGACAGACAGGGTGAAGTCGGATTACTTGTTCCCAATGATGGGGGAGACGAGGACTAGAGGGCATAGTTTAAGAATACAGGATAGGCCCTTTAGGACGGAGATGAGAAAACATTTTTTTACCCAGAGAAGTGTGAATCTGTGGAATGCTCTGCCACAGAGGGTGGTAGAGGCAGATTCGCTGATTATGTTCAAAAGAGAGTTAGATAAGACTCTAGTGGGCAAAGGAGTTAAGGGTTATGGGGATAAGGCTGGAAAGGGGTAGTGATAGTAGTGATCAGCCATGATCTGTAAAATGGCGGTGCTGGCTCGACGGGCTGAAGGGCCTACTCCAGCTCCTATTGTCTATTGTCTATTAAAGTTAGTGGGCACCACCTGCAAGTTTATTACAATAGTAGCCTTAAATTATAAAACCTAGAGTATTGTAATTTAAGCAGAGCACGAGTTACAAGTGCTGACCCACTGAAGTTAGTCTATTACAGATATAAAGTTCCTTGCAGTTTAGATCTCTACAAAGGAGAGGATTTATTTATAACAGAAGGACAAAGTAGTAAACAGGAAAGCTACAAAAATTGAATTCTTAATCTTCACTATCCATTATACTTACCAAGTAGGTTTCTGATGACACTCTTGTTTACTGAAATTTTTTTCCTACGCTGAGTATTCAAAAAAGCCATCAAAGGAAAAAAGGAAAGGGGGAACCATTCACAGAATATAAAATTATAGAAATTGTGTTTTAGAATAGCATTATTCCCTTAATCTTTAATATTGTAATTGCATAAAAAGAAAGTTAATTATTTAATGCTGGTCCCTTTGAAACGCATTCTTAAATGCTCAATTAATTGCCTGATCAAAACTCATTTAACCCTGATCTCACCCCATGTTTAATTAATAGCTCAGAACTATTTATCTGAAAAATAGGACAACTCCATCTAAATTCATTATTCGTTACATAATAATCTTGTGCATCCAAAACAAACTAGAAAACTCCATGTCTTTTTGAGCATTTCTGTTTATATGCCAAAAATATTATATTCAATTTCTAAATATCTTTCATGGTATTAAACCAGTGGCAAGGAAAATTTGTGCAGGCTAATTGAAGCAAATTGCATAATAGAAGAAATAAGTTTTGCTCCAACATTCGGAAAGATTAATTTCATAAGATCACCAGCATTCTAGTTCACAGGGTTTCTGGTCTCGTTAAAGGTCTAGAGTCATACAGCTTAACTTCAGCTTCACTCATCCATGGCAAACCACTCATCTGCCCAAGTCCCTCCAGACTGCTTTCTGGATTCAGCCAATTAACAGAAAATAATGTTCACTTGATATGGCCTAATCTTTTTCTATACCAGTGTTGTACGCAAGGATTTTATACATTCCTGCTGTGTTTGCATGGGTTTACTCCGGGTACTCTGGTTTCATCCCACCTTTCCAAAAAACATGAGGTTTGTTGGATAATTGGGCTATTTGAGCAGCACAGGTGGGTCGGAAGGACCTGTTACCATGCTCTATCATAAACAAATCCTTTTCAGTAGCTTAGCTTGGATAAAGAAGTCTAAGTTACAAAGGACTTCATTGTCATACTTGGATAAGAAGAACTTCAGTGGGACACAACAACAAAATTGATGGGTTTTGTTTCAATTGCAATATACAATCTGTTGAGAAAGTCATTTAGGCAAGTATAAGGTGAACAAACAGCAACCCCCCAACAAACATCTCAGTTATGCCTGATATTTCTTCAGATCTTAAAAGAATGTATAATCTTTTAAGTTATCTATAACAAATATTGTCATTAAGGAAAACACATCATAGTATTTATCTTCACCTATGTGAGCCATCAGTTGCTGAAAATACAGGCTTCAAAATCGTGGTAAGGCACCTTGATGGAAGTGCATAAAATTCTAACCAATTTTTGAATGAGCTTAAAAAGTGTTTTCAACCCAGGTTCATTGCACCATCATTACTAAACCCTTAAAGTATTGAATCAGAAATGCAGGGCTCCTGTATTTCCAAATTCTTTCTTTACTGAAAATCAAGACACAACAAATGGCTCAAGGGCATTATTGTGCTTTGGGGGGAAAAAAATTCTTCCACTTTTTCAACAGTGCCTTGATCTCTTACACAAACAATTAGAAACTAATCTTCTTAAAGGCATTAGAGAAGATCAGATGTGATATAACAGATACCGATATTAAGTTTGATAGAATGTGGCACCTGTTTATGATTTCTAAACTGGCTTTAATGATATGTTTTATTATCGTTTTACCTTTCAAGCCAACTATTTTTATTCATGTTATGGAGCATTTTCTTGTTTATTATTGAATCTTATTGTTTTAAGGCCTCCCAATTTCTAATATTGGGTTAGGGGGTCAGGCTACTTGGAATCAGTTTGTTAGTTTAGATCATACATCTTTTCTACTATTTTTATTATTGACCCTTGGAGTCAATGACTGTTTGGCTTATGATGTTTAACCATTTGCTTTATAATCTGTAACCTCGCATTCTATACATTTTGTATGCTTAAATTTAAAATTAATAAGAGCTAACACCAAGAACAACCTGCTCTGCTTTGGGTTCATGGCCCGGGGACGGGGTTTCGAGCGCGGGGACGGGGTTTCGAGCGCGGGGACGGGGTTTCGAGCGCTGGGGACGGGGTTTCGAGCGCGGGGACGGGGTTTCGAGCGCGGGGACGGGGTTTCGAGCGCGGGGACGGGGTTTCGAGCGCGGGGACGGGGTTTCGAGCGCGGGGACGGGGTTTCGAGCCCGGCGACGGGGGTTTCGAGCCCGGCGACGGGGTTTCGAGCCCGGCGACGGGGTTTCGAGCCCGGGGACGGGGTTTCGAGCCCGGGGACGGGGTTTCGAGCCCGGCGACGGGGGTTTCGAGCCCGGCGACGGGGTTTCGAGCCCGGCGACGGGGTTTCGAGCCCGGCGACGGGGTTTCGAGCCCGGGGACGGGGTTTCGAGCCCGGGGACGGGGTTTCGAGCCCGGGGACGGGGTTTCTAGCCCGGGGACGGGGTTTCTAGCCCGGGGACGGGGTTTCGAGCCCGGGGACGGGGTTTCGAGCCCGGGGACGGGGTTTCGAGCCCGGGGACGGGGTTTCGAGCCCGGGGACGGGGTTTCGAGCCCGGCGACGGGGTTTCGAGCCCGGCGACGGGGTTTCGAGCCCGGCGACGGGGTTTCGAGCCCGGCGACGGGGTTTCGAGCCCGGCGACGGGGTTTCGAGCCCGGCGACGGGGTTTCGAGCCCGGCGACGGGGTTTCGAGCCCGGCGACGGGGTTTCGAGCCCGGCGACGGGGTTTCGAGCCCGGCGACGGGGTTTCGAGCCCGGCGACGGGGTTTCGAGCCCGGCGACGGGGTTTCGAGCCCGGCGACGGGGTTTCGAGCCCGGCGACGGGGTTTCGAGCCCGGCGACGGGGTTTCGAGCCCGGCGAAGGGGTTTCGAGCCCGGCGACGGGGTTTCGAGCCCGGGGACGGGGTTTCGAGCCCGGGGACGGGGTTTCGAGCCCGGGGACGGGGTTTCGAGCCCGGGGACGGGGTTTCGAGCCCGGGGACGGGGTTTCGAGCCCGGGGACGGGGTTTCTAGCCCGGGGACGGGGTTTCTAGCCCGGGGACGGGGTTTCTAGCCCGGGGACGGGGTTTCTAGCCCGGGGACGGGGTTTCTAGCCCGGGGACGGGGTTTCTAGCCCGGGGACGGGGTTTCTAGCCCGGGGACGGGGTTTCTAGCCCGGGGACGGGGTTTCTAGCCCGGGGACGGGGTTTCTAGCCCGGGGACGGGGTTTCTAGCCCGGGGACGGGGTTTCTAGCCCGGGGACGGGGTTTCTAGCCCGGGGACGGGGTTTCTAGCCCGGGGACGGGGTTTCTAGCCCGGGGACGGGGTTTCTAGCCCGGGGACGGGGTTTCTAGCCCGGGGACGGGGTTTCTAGCCCGGGGACGGGGTTTCTAGCCCGGGGACGGGGTTTCTAGCCCGGGGACGGGGTTTCTAGCCCGGGGACGGGGTTTCTAGCCCGGGGACGGGGTTTCTAGCCCGGGGACGGGGTTTCTAGCCCCGGGGACGGGGTTTCTAGCGCGGGGACGGGGTTTCTAGCGCGGGGACGGGGTTTCTAGCGCGGGGACGGGGTTTCTAGCGCGGGGACGGGGTTTCTAGCGCGGGGACGGGGTTTCTAGCGCGGGGACGGGGTTTCTAGCGCGGGGACGGGGTTTCTAGCGCGGGGACGGGGTTTCTAGCGCGGGGACGGGGTTTCTAGCGCGGGGACGGGGTTTCTAGCGCGGGGACGGGGTTTCTAGCGCGGGGACGGGGTTTCTAGCGCGGGGTCGGGGTTTCTAGCCCGGGGTCGGGGTTTCTAGCCCGGGGACGGGGTTTCTAGCCCGGGGACGGGGTTTCTAGCCCGGGGACGGGGTTTCTAGCCCGGGGACGGGGTTTCTAGCCCGGGGACGGGGTTTCTAGCCCGGGGACGGGGTTTCTAGCCCGGGGACGGGGTTTCTAGCCCGGGGACGGGGTTTCTAGCCCGGGGACGGGGTTTCTAGCCCGGGGACGGGGTTTCTAGCCCGGGGACGGGGTTTCTAGCCCGGGGACGGGGTTTCTAGCCCGGGGACGGGGTTTCTAGCCCGGGGACGGGGTTTCTAGCCCGGGGACGGGGTTTCTAGCCCGGGGACGGGGTTTCTAGCGCGGGGACGGGGTTTCTAGCGCGGGGACGGGGTTTCTAGCGCGGGGACGGGGTTTCTAGCGCGGGGACGGGGTTTCTAGCGCGGGGACGGGGTTTCTAGCGCGGGGACGGGGTTTCTAGCGCGGGGACGGGGTTTCTAGCGCGGGGACGGGGTTTCTAGCGCGGGGACGGGGTTTCTAGCGCGGGGACGGGGTTTCTAGCGCGGGGACGGGGTTTCTAGCGCGGGGACGGGGTTTCTAGCGCGGGGACGGGGTTTCTAGCGCGGGGACGGGGTTTCTAGCGCGGGGACGGGGTTTCTAGCGCGGGGACGGGGTTTCTAGCGCGGGGACGGGGTTTCTAGCGCGGGGACGGGGATTCTAGCGCGGGGACGGGGATTCTAGCGCGGGGACGGGGTTTCTAGCGCGGGGACGGGGTTTCTAGCGCGGGGACGGGGTTTCTAGCGCGGGGACGGGGTTTCTAGCGCGGGGACGGGGTTTCTAGCGCGGGGACGGGGTTTCTAGCGCGGGGACGGGGATTCTAGCGCGGGGACGGGGATTCTAGCGCGGGGACGGGGATTCTAGCGCGGGGACGGGCTTTGTGCTTGGTTTCCCCCGGTGGTGACGGACCCCCGGCCCGGCCCGCACTGGATTTAAACCCCGCGGACTGCAGCTCAGGCCGCGCTCTCCGCGGCTCCTGCCCAGCGTCGCACCTGCTCTTCCAACCGCTGGATTTCCGCTTCGTTTTCTTGCTCGTCCTCAGAAGAATCTTCCATTTCCTCCTCTGAATCGCCGCCGGGCTCCAGCTCCAGCTCCTCGGCCTCGCTCGCCCGCCGCCTCCCGCTGGTCGCCATCGCGCAAGGCCGTGTTGGGAAAGCTCTCGGCGCCCGATCCAAACTCGGACAACCTCCCCGATCTCAAAACACTCTCCCTTCCTTCGACCCAAGCTTGTAAATAAGGGGAAATGCAAAGCAACCCAACAGAAAGTAAGCTGAACGCACGACGTCGACGCAGAGAATAAGGAAACTACGAAGACTAATAAATACGTCATTGCAACGCGACTCTTATTTGTTTCCTTGGGCTTCCCATATTTTAGCGGATAAAACATGTCACTGACCTTATTTCTGGCAGTATGTCTTCTACAGCCGCCATGTTTGTAAGGTCAAATACTATTGCATAGTTGTTGCAACATAAATAAAATTGTTTCCAATGCTCACTTTCAATAACCAAATTTAAACAATGTTATATAAAAAATCAAAATTGGGTATTGTAGAACATTCAAGTCAATATTTTTTTATAACGGGTCATGCTATTATTAGCACATTCTCAGTTTTTAAAATTTAATTTACAACCATAAAGCAAAACACTCGAATATTTATGGACCAACTTTCTGGGTATAATTTAGGGGGTTGACTATTACTCATGCACTACTTTTGACTGCGGTAAGTGCCTGCACTGTTCGGGTCGTCAGGAGCTCGGATAGGCAGGTGGCCGGGTGCATCAGGAACTCTGATGGTTGGGTGGCCAGAGCCAAAAATGGGCGTGGGGGTGGGGTTGGGAGTCGATTTTTACACAAGATCAACTATTACACTTATTTTCATGAGGTTTTGAAATGCATCTCAACTGATTTTTGTTGCCCAAAACTGGGGCCTTTACGCATATAACATTTTTGCTGCCTGCAACCAGCAATAGTGTTTTTCTTTGTATATAGACCTTGACATTTAAGGCTGCTAATTTGCAGCACTTAGTTGCAGGCAGCACTTTGTTCAGGAATACCAGTGAGTTTCCGGAGGATCATGGGATAACTTTCACCTCATTGTAGCTTTCCCAGGAACAAATGTTTCTTTTTCTTCCACATTATACCTTTCCTTCTGCTAACCTCCTTGCTTCACTTTAGAAGATGTGTTGCCATTATTCCATGCATATTTCAGGATCTTCTTACTCCTTTGTTCATTAGCTCCCTAAAATGTCCAGGCATTCTTTCCCTCCTTTGAGCGATCCGGCTTGCCCCTGCCTCTGGGTCACTTTCAAATTCCCCTGCAACCTCAGGACTGGGCTTGGAGATAGTTGCAAGGCTTGTACCATCCTTCATTTAGCTGTCTTGTTCTGTTTGATGTTATTCCTCCTCCTATTCCATCGTCTGATGGAGGTAGTCTTTTTCTTACTTTTCTTGCTCTCGGGTCCATTTTTCATCATCTCACTTTGCTACCCAGTCAAAACTATTTTGGGCAGGAACAAGCTATCCATGAAGCATTTGGCTACTTAGCAGACAAGTGTATCATGCCCTTCCTGCAATTTCAGTAGAAAATTGCATTGCCTTGCCAGGTTCTCAATCTCCATCATTCTAACATTGTTTCTCATTATTCACCAACAGTGATGGAGTTGGCAACGACTAAGCATACAGCTTGAAGTCCCCTGTATTCATTGTCAGCAAGGCAGAGTTGATGTTGCTGATCTGCACTGATTGGGGTCTGCCAATGAGGAAGTTGAAGATCCAGTGGCAAAGGGATATGCTTTAGCTTGATCATTAGTTTTGCAGGTATGATGGTGTTAAATGTCGAGCTACAGTCAATGAACAATAGACAAATCAGTCTATGTAAGTGTAGCATGTGCGAATGAAAAATCACAATGGTAAAGGGAATAAATTGCTTTCCTTTTCTGCCTTCTACCTCTTCATATTGTGTACATTTCCTTAGGATCTGCTTCCTCTTCGATGTAT